>NC_079191.1:18864288-19016788 GCF_029499605.1 Hyla sarda
ATAGTGTAGTGTAGGGTGTATAATATATATAGTGTAGTGTAGGGTGTATAATATATATAGTGTAGTGTAGGGTATATAATATATATAGTGTATGTGTAGTGTAGGATGTATAATATATATAGTGTATGTGTAGTGTAGGGTGTATAATATATATAGTGTATGTGTAGTGTAGGGTGTATAATATATATAGTGTATGTGTAGTGTAGGGTGTATAATATATATAGTGTATGTGTAGTGTAGGGTGTATAATATATATATAGTGTATGTGTAGTGTAGGGTGTATAATATATATAGTGTATGTGTAGTGTAGGGTGTATAATATATATAGTGTATGTGTAGTGTAGGGTGTATAATATATATAGTGTATGTGTAGTGTAGGGTGTATAATATATATAGTGTATGTGTAGTGTAGGGTGTATAATATATATAGTGTATGTGTAGTGTAGGGTGTATAATATATATAGTGTATGTGTAGTGTAGGGTTTATAATATATATAGTGTATGTGTAGTGTAGGGTGTATAATATATATAGTGTATGTGTAGTGTAGGGTGTATAATATATATATAGTGTATGTGTAGTGTAGGGTGTATAATATATATAGTGTATGTGTAGTGTTATAATGTATATAGTGTATGTGTAGTGTAGGGTTATAATGTATATAGTGTATGTGTAGTGTAGGGTGTATAATATATATAGTGTATGTGTAGTGTAGGGTTATAATGTATATAGTGTATGTGTAGTGTAGGGTATATAATATATATAGTGTATGTGTAGTGTAGGGTGTATAATATATATAGTGTATGTGCAGTGTAGGGTGTATAATATATATATAGTGTATGTGTAGTGTAGGGTGTATGATATATAGTGTAATGTAGGGTGTATAATATATATAGTGTATGTGTAGTGTAGGGTGTATAATATATATAGTGTAGTGTAGGGTGTATAATATATATAGTGTAGTGTAGGGTGTATAATACATATAGTGTATGTGTAGTGTAGGGTGTATAATATATATAGTGTATGTGTAGTGTAGGGTGTATAATATATATAGTGTATGTGTAGTGTAGGGTGTATAATATATATAGTGTATGTGTAGTGTAGGGTTCATAATATATATAGTGTATGTGTAGTTTAGGGTTATAATATATATAGTGTATGTGTAGTGTAGGGTGTATAATATATATAGTGTATGTGTAGTGTAGGGTATATAATATATATAGTGTATGTGTAGTGTAGGGTGTATAATATATATAGTGTATGTGTAGTGTAGGGTGTATAATATATATATAGTGTATGTGTAGTGTAGGGTGTATAATATATATAGTGTATGTGTAGTGTAGGGTGTATAATATATATACTGTATGTGTAGTGTTGGGTGTATAATATATATAGTGTATGTGTAGTGTAGGGTGTATAATATATATAGTGTAGTGTGTATAATATATATAGTGTATGTGTAGTGTAGGGTGTATAATATATATAGTGTAGTGTAGGGTGTATAATATATATAGTGTATGTGTAGTGTAGGGTGTATAATATATATAGTGTATGTGTAGTGTAGGGTATATAATATATATAGTGTAGTGTAGGGTGTATACTATATATAGTGTATGTGTAGTGTAGGGTGTATAATATATAGTGTATGTGTAGTGTAGGGTGTATAATATATATAGTGTATGTGTAGTGTAGGGTGTATAATATATAGTGTATGTGTAGTGTAGGGTGTATAATATATAGTGTATGTGTAGGGTGTATAATATATATAGTGTATATGTAGTGTAGGGTTATAATATATATAGTGTAGTGTAGGGTGTATAATATATATAGTGTATATGTAGTGTAGGGTGTATAATATATATAGTGTATGTGTAGTGTAGGGTATATAATATATATAGTGTAGTGTAGGATATATAATATATATAGTGTATGTGTAGTGTAGGGTATATAATATATATAGTGTATGTGTAGTGTAGGGTGTATAATATATATAGTGTATGTGTAGTGTAGGGTGTATAATATATATAGTGTATGTGTAGTGTAGGGTGTATAATATATATAGTGTATGTGTAGTGTAGGGTGTATAATATATATAGTGTATATGTAGTGTAGGGTGTATAATATATATAGTGTAGTGTAGGGTGTATAATATATATAATGTATGTGTAGTGTAGGGTGTATAATATATATAATGTATGTGAAGTGTAGGGTGTATAATATATATAGTGTATGTGTAGTGTAGGGTGTATAATATATATAGTGTATGTGTAGTGTAGGGTGTATAATATATATAGTGTATGTGTAGTGTAGGGTGTATAATATATATAGTGTATATGTAGTGTAGGGTGTATAATATATAGTGTATGTGTAGTGTAGGGTTATAATGTATATAGTGTATGTGTAGTGTAGGGTGTATAATATATATACTGTATGTGTAGTGTAGGGTGTATAATATATATAGTGTATGTGTAGTGTAGGGTGTATAATATATATACTGTATGTGTAGTGTAGGGTATATAATATATATAGTGTATGTGTAGTGTAGGGTGTATAATATATATACTGTATGTGTAGTGTAGGGTATATAATATATATAGTGTATGTGTAGTGTAGGGTGTATAATATATATATATAGTGTATGTGTAGTGTAGGGTGTATAATATATATAGTGTATGTGTAGTGTAGGGTGTATAATATATATAGTGTAGTGTAGTGTAGGGTATATAATATATATAGTGTATATGTAGTGTAGGGTGTATAATATATATAGTGTATGTGTAGTGTAGGGTGTATAATATATATAGTGTAGTGTAGGGTGTATAATATATATAGTGTATGTGTAGTGTAGGGTGTATAATATATATAGTGTATGTGTAGTGTAGGGTGTATAATATATATAGTGTATGTGTAGGGTGTTTAATATATATAGTGTATGTGTAGTGTAGGGTGTATAATATATATAGTGTAGTGTAGGGTGTATAATATATATAGTGTATGTGTAGTGTAGGGTGTATAATATATATAGTGTATGTGTAGTGTAGGGTGTATAATATATATCCTGTATGTGTAGTGTAGGGTGTATAATATATATAGTGTAGTGTAGTGTAGGGTATATAATATATATAGTGTATATGTAGTGTAGGGTGTATAATATATATAGTGTATGTGTAGTGTAGGGTGTATAATATATATAGTGTAGTGTAGGGTGTATAATATATATAGTGTAGTGTAGGGTGTATAATATATATAGTGTATGTGTAGTGTAGGGTGTATAATATATATAGTGTATGTGTAGTGTAGGGTGTATAATATATATAGTGTATGTGTAGTGTAGGGTTCTAATATATATAGTGTATGTGTAGTGTAGGGTGTATAATATATATAGTGTATGTGTAGTGTAGGGTGTATAATATATATAGTGTATGTGTAGTGTAGGGTGTATAATATATATAGTGTATGTGTAGTGTAGGGTATATAATATATATAGTGTATGTGTAGTGTTGGGTGTATAATATATATAGTGTATGTGTAGTGTAGGGTATATAATATATATAGTGTATGTGTAGTGTTGGGTGTATAATATATATATTGTATGTGTAGGGTGTATATATAGTGTATGTGTAGTGTAGGGTGTATAATATATATAGTGTATGTGTAGTGTAGGGTGTATAATATATATATTGTATGTGTAGGGTGTATATATAGTGTATGTGTAGTGTAGGGTATATAATATATATAGTGTATGTGTAGTGTAGGGTATATAATATATATAGTGTATGTGTAGTGTAGGGTGTATAATATATATAGTGTATGTGTAGTGTAGGGTGTATAATATATATAGTGTATGTGTAGGGTGTTTAATATATATAGTGTATGTGTAGTGTAGGGTGTATAATATATATAGTGTAGTGTAGGGTGTATAATATATATAGTGTATGTGTAGTGTAGGGTGTATAATATATATAGTGTATGTGTAGTGTAGGGTGTATAATATATATCCTGTATGTGTAGTGTAGGGTGTATAATATATATAGTGTAGTGTAGTGTAGGGTATATAATATATATAGTGTATATGTAGTGTAGGGTGTATAATATATATAGTGTATGTGTAGTGTAGGGTGTATAATATATATAGTGTAGTGTAGGGTGTATAATATATATAGTGTAGTGTAGGGTGTATAATATATAGTGTATGTGTAGTGTAGGGTGTATAATATATATAGTGTATGTGTAGTGTAGGGTGTATAATATATATAGTGTATGTGTAGTGTAGGGTTCTAATATATATAGTGTATGTGTAGTGTAGGGTGTATAATATATATAGTGTATGTGTAGTGTAGGGTGTATAATATATATAGTGTATGTGTAGTGTAGGGTATATAATATATATAGTGTATGTGTAGTGTTGGGTGTATAATATATATAGTGTATGTGTAGTGTAGGGTATATAATATATATAGTGTATGTGTAGTGTTGGGTGTATAATATATATATTGTATGTGTAGGGTGTATATATAGTGTATGTGTAGTGTAGGGTGTATAATATATATAGTGTATGTGTAGTGTAGGGTGTATAATATATATATTGTATGTGTAGGGTGTATATATAGTGTATGTGTAGTGTAGGGTATATAATATATATAGTGTATGTGTAGTGTAAGGTATATAATATATATATAGTGTATGTGTAGTGTAGGGTGTATAATATATATAGTGTATGTGTAGTGTAGGGTGTATAATATATATAGTGTATGTGTAGTGTAGGGTGTATAATATATATAGTGTATGTGTAGTGTAGGGTGTATAATATATATAGTGTATGTGTAGTGTAGGGTGTATAATATATATAGTGTATGTGTAGTGTAGGGTGTATAATATATATAGTGTATGTGTAGTGTAGGGTGTATAATATATATAGTGTATGTGTAGTGTAGGGTGTATAATATATATAGTGTAGTGTAGGGTGTATAATATATATAGTGTATGTGTAGTGTAGGGTATATAATATATATAGTGTATGTGTAGTGTAGGGTGTATAATATATATATTGTATGTGTAGGGTGTATATATAGTGTATGTGTAGTGTAGGGTGTATAATATATATATTGTATGTGTAGGGTGTATATATAGTGTATGTGTAGTGTAGGGTGTATAATATATATATTGTATGTGTAGGGTGTATATATAGTGTATGTGTAGTGTAGGGTATATAATATATATAGTGTATGTGTAGTGTAGGGTGTATAATAGTATATAGTGTATGTGTAGTGTAGGGTGTATAATATATATAGTGTATGTGTAGTGTAGGGTGTATAATATATATAGTGTATGTGTATAATATATATATTATACACCCTACACTACACATACACTATATATATTATACACCCTACACTACACATACACTATATATATTATACACCCTACACTACACATACACTATATATATTATACACCCTACACTACACATACACTATATATATTATACACCCTACACTACACTATATATATTATACACCCTACACTACACATACACTATATATATTATACACCCTACACTACACATACACTATATATATTATACACCCTACACTACACATACACTATATATATTATACACCCTACACTACACATACACTATATATACACCTTACACTACACATACACTATATATATTATATACCCTACACTACACATACACTATATATACACCCTACACATACAATATATATATTATACACCCTACACTACACATACACTATATATACACCCTACACATACAATATATATATTATACACCCTACACTACACATACACTATATATACACCCTACACATACAATATATATATTATACACCCTACACTACACATACACTATATATATTATATACCCTACACTACACATACACTATATATATTATACACCCTACACTACACTATATATATTATACACCCTACACTACACATACACTATATATATTATACACCCTACACTACACATACACTATATATATTATACACCCTACACTACACATACACTATATATATTATACACCCTACCCTACACATACAATATATATATTATACACCCTACACTACACATACACTATATATATTATACACCCTACACTACACATACACTATATATATTATAACCCTACACTACACATACACTATATATATTATACACCCTACACATACACTATATATATATTATACACCCTACACTACACATACACTATATATATTATACACCCTACACTACACTATATATATTATACACCCTACACTACACATACACTATATATATTATACACCCTACACTACACATACACTATATATATTATACACCCTACACTACACATACACTATATATATTATACACCCTACCCTACACATACAATATATATATTATACACCCTACACTACACATACACTATATATATTATACACCCTACACTACACATACACTATATATATTATAACCCTACACTACACATACACTATATATATTATACACCCTACACTACACATACACTATATATATTATACACCCTACACTACACTATATATATTATACACCCTACACTACACATACACTATATATATTATACACCCTACACTACACATACACTATATATATTATACACCCTACACTACACATACACTATATATATTATACACCCTACACTACACTATATATATTATACACCCTACACTACACATACACTATATATATTATACACCCTACACTACACATACACTATATATATTATACACCCTACACTACACATACACTATATATATTATACACCCTACACTACACATACACTATATATATATTATATACCCTACACTACACATACACTATATATATTATACACCCTACACTACACATACACTATATATATTATACACCCTACACTACACTATATATATTATACACCCTACACTACACTATATATATTATACACCCAACACTACACATACACTATATATATATTATATACCCTACACTACACATACACTATATATATTATACACCCTACACTACACATACACTATATATATTATACACCCTACACTACACATACACTATATATATTATACACCCTACACTACACATACACTATATATATTATATACCCTACACTACACATACACTATGTATATTATACACCCTACACTACACATACATTATATATATTATACACCCTACACTACACATACACTATATATATTATACACCCTACACTACACATACACTATATATATTATACACCCTACACTACACATACACTATATATATTATACACCCTACACTACACATACACTATATGTATTATACACCCTACACTACACTATATATATTATACACCCTACACTACATATACACTATATATATTATACACCCTACACTACACATACACTATATATATTATACACCCTACACTACACATACACTATATATATTATACACCCTACACTACACATACACTATATATATTATACACCCTACACTACACATACACTATATATATTATACACCCTACACTACACATACATTATATATATTATACACCCTACACTACACATACACTATATATATTATACACCCTACACTACACATACACTATATATATTATAACCCTACACTACACATACACTATATATATTATACACCCTACACTACACATACAATATATATATTATAACCCTACACTACACATAAACTATATATATTATACACCCTACACTACACTATATATATTATACACCCAACACTACACATACACTATATATATTATACACCATACACTGCACATACACTATATATATTATACACCCTACACTACACATACATTATATATATTATACACCCTACACTACACTACACTATATATTATACACCCTACACTACACATACACTATATATATTATACACCCTACACTACACATACACTATATATATTATATACCCTACACTACACATACATTATATATATTATACACCCTACACTACACATACACTATATATATTATACACCCTACACTACACATACACTATATATATTATACACCCTACACTACACATACACTATATATATTATACACCCTACACTACACATACACTATATATATTATACACCCTACACTACACATACACTATATATATTATACACCCTACACTACACATACACTATATATATTATACACCCTACACTACACATACACTATATATATTATACACCCTACACTACACATACACTATATATATTATACACCCTACACTACACATACACTATATATATTATACACCCTACACTACACATACACTATATATATTATACACCTTACACTACACATACACTATATATATTATACACCCTACACTATACATACACTATATATATTATACACCCTACACTACACTATATATATTATACACCCTACACTACACATACACTATATATATTATACACCCTACACTACACATACACTATATATATTATACACCCTACACTACACATACACTATATATATTATACACCCTACACTACACATACACTATATATATTAGAACCCTACACTACACATACACTATATATATTATACACCCTACACTACACATACACTATATATATTATACACCCTACACTACACATACACTATCTATATTATACACCCTACACTACACATACACTATATATATATTATACACCCTACACTACACATACACTATATATATTATACACCCTACACTACACATACACTATATATATTATACACCCTACACTACACATACACTATATATATTATACACCCTACACTACACTATATATATTATACACCCTACACTACACATACACTATATATATTATACACCCTACACATACACTATATATATTATACACCCTACACTACACTATATATATTATACACCCTACACTACACTATATATATTAGAACCCTACACTACACATACACTATATATATTATACACCCTACACTACACATACACTATATATTATACACCCTACACTACATATACACTATATATATTATACACCCTACACTACACTATATATATTATACACCCTACACTACACATACACTATATATTATACACCCTACACTACACTATATATATATTATACACCCTACACTACACATACACTATATATATTATACACCCTACACTACACATACACTATATATATTATACACCCTACACTACACTATATATATATTATACACCCTACACTACACATACACTATATATATTATACATCCTACACTACACATACACTATATATATTATACACCCTACACTACACATACACTATATATATTATACACCCTACACTACACATACACTATATATATTATACACCCTACACTACACATACACTATATATATTATACACCCTACACTACACATACACTATATATATTATACACCCTACACTACACATACACTATATATATTATACACCCTACACTACACATACACTATATATATTATACACCCTACACTACACATACACTATATATATTATACACCCTACACTACACATACAGATGTATAGATATGATATAGATATGAGATAGATAGATAGATAGATATGAGATAGATAGATATGAGATAGTTATGAGATAGATAGATAGATAGATATGAGATAGATAGATATATATGAGATAGATAGATATGAGATAAATAGATATGAGATAAATAGATATGAGATAGATAGAAATGAGATAGATAGATAGATATGAGATAGATAGATAGATGTGAGATATATAGATAGATAAATATGAGATAGATAGATATGAGATAAATAGATATGAGATAGATGTGAGATAGATAGATATGAGATGGATATATAGACATGAGTTAGATAGATAGATAGATAGATATGAGATAGATAAATAGATATGAGATAGATAGATATGTGATAGATAAATATGAGATAGATAGATAGATATTAGATAGATAGATAGATATGAGATAGATAGATAAATAGATATGAGATAGATAGATATGAGATAGATAGATAGATATGAGATAGATAGATAGATATGAGATAGATAAAAAAGAAATTAGAAAAGAAGCTGCACAAAAATGTACATAAGAGGATGATTGCTCCCAGACTCTCCAGCTTTGCTCAGTGGTCGATCAACTTATGCAGCAAATAGGAATCTCTCTGCAGAAATATTGTCAATGAAATGGAGTCTGAACAAGGCAACGTTTCCTCCCGCTCCGTCTTTCTCTGGTGGCAGCTGAAACGTTGCCTTGTTGAGACACTTACTTTTACTTTATGGATAGAAACAGCATTTAATTCCCAATACCGGAGGAGCGCTGCAGAGAGATTTGTA
Source organism: Hyla sarda (assembly GCF_029499605.1). Lineage (NCBI taxonomy): Eukaryota > Metazoa > Chordata > Amphibia > Anura > Hylidae > Hyla > Hyla sarda. The sequence goes on from NC_079191.1 coordinate 18,874,664, forward strand.
TTTTTCTAGATTGATAGTTATGTTGATTTTCACAATAAGCCAAGCACCTCCGTACCCCCAAATTATGGCCCCAATCTATATGATACTTGTTTAACCCTTTGCCCCATAATTATTATCGATATCAAACTCTTCTGTTCAAACACCACTGCTCCTCAAACCACATGTGATGAAAAGTAATTCAGTAATTATGCTTTAGTATCATATTTATAAAACATTTGTAGCAGTTTATCTTCTACCTTACTTCACAATAAATAGGATAGATACAGGACATAGTATATATATATATATATATATATATATATATATATATTTATAATAAATATTAAATATATATATATATATATATATATATATATATATATATATATATTAGAAGAGAGAGATCAATTTATTTTTATTTTCTGGTCTACATATTTTGCTATTAAAACACACGGTTTTATAGGGTTTGCAGTAGATATAGATTTTTTTAATTAATTCATTAATTAATTAATCAATTAATTTTTTTGTATAATTTCCAATAATTTTATAATTTCCAACATGTAAATCATTTCTGTGCAATTTCATTAACAAATTTTTTACAAAAGACGCTACCAAAAATTCTATATATAAGCAGTGTTTCCCAACCAGGGTGCCCCCAGCTGTTGCAAAACTACAACTCCCAGCATGCCCGGACAGCCTTCGGCTGTCCGGGCATGCTGGGAGTTGTAGTTTTGCAACAGCTGGGGACACACTGTTAGGAAAACACTTCTATATAGTAAGCATTAATTTGCTACATTGTTTTCCTGCGTGAGCAACAATTTCCTTTGCACATAGACTGCTCTATCCTGCACATGCCCAGTAGTTTATAGGAATTGCTGTGTGTATGGGCTGCTTGACATTGGTCTCCATTCCTTTGCAATCTTGTATATACATTAATATTATTCTTTCCACATTATCTTCATCCACTCAACAACACCTGCGTTGTAAAACTTCATTGTTGACTATAATTTTTTATTTTTTTTTAGTTTTGTTACTATTTACTTCCTTTACTATTTAATTTCCCTCTGCAAACGATAGGCTCTAAGTACATCTGTCATTGTCCTGTGTCACAAGGAAATAAAAACCCATCTGCATTATACATCGATGACAAATCTGTGGTATGTTCTGTCCTTTATTCCTAAAACACCCCAACAATAAATATTACTATATCCTTAGGCTGTGTTCGCACATAGTATTTTGTTCAGTAATTTCTTTAGCCAAAACGTGGAGTGGAAGCAAAACACACATATGCACCTTTTTCCGTGTTCTGGACCCATTCCTGGAAATATTATGGATGAACACAGCATTAAATTATACCTATAATCATATTTGGTATAAAACTGTACAATAGGTGTGTATGTATATATATATATATATATATATGTGTGTGTTTGTGATATATACACAGTTCCTCTTTATAGACATGATGACATCACACAGTTCCTCCATATGGACATGATGACATCACACAGTTCCTCTTTATAGACATGATGACATCACACAATTCCTCCATATGGACATGATGACATCACACAGTTCTTCCATATGGACATGATGACATCACACAGTTCCTCCATATGGACATGATGACATCACACAGTTCTCCATATGGACATGATGACATCACACAGTTCTCCATATATACATGATGACATCACACAGTTCCTCCATATGGACATGATGACATCACACAGTTCCTCCATATGGACATGATGACATCACACAGTTCTCCATATGGACATGATGACATCACACAGTTCCTCCATATAGACATGATGACATCACACAGTTTCTCCATATAGACATGATGACATCACACAGTTTCTCCATATAGACATGATGACATCACACAGTTCCTCCATATAGACATGATGACATCACACAGTTCCTCCATATGGACATGATGACATCATACAGTTCCTCCATATGGACATGATGACATCACACAGTTCCTCCATATGGACATGATGACATCACACAGTTCCTCCATATAGACATGATGACATCACACAGTTCCTCCATATGGACATGATGGCATCATACAGTTCCTCCATATGGACATGATGACATCACACAGTTCCTCCATATGGACATGATGACATCACACAGTTCCTCCATATAGACATGATGACATCGCAAGTTCCTCCATATAGACATGATGACATCATATAGTTCCTCCATATGGACATGATGACATCACACAGTTCCTCCATATGGACATAATGACATCACACAGTTCCTTCATATGGACATGATGACATCACACAGTTCCTCCATATGGACATGATGACATCATACAGTTCCTCCATATGGACAAGATGACATCACACAGTTCCTTCATATGGACATGATGACATCACACAGTTCCTCCATATGGACATGATGACATCACACAGTTCCTCCATATGGACATGATGACATCACACAGTTCCTCCATATGGACATGATGACATCACACAGTTCCTTCATATGGATATGATGACATCACACAGTTCCTTCATATGGACATGATGAAATCTCACAGTTCATCCATATGGACATGATGACATCACACAGTTCCTCCATATAGACATGATGACATCACACAGTTCCTTCATATGGACATGATGATATCACACAGTTCCTTCATATGGACATGATGACATCACACAGTTCCTTCATATGGACATGATGACATCACACAGTTCCTCCATATAGACATGATGACATCACACAGTTCCTCCATATAGACATGATGACATCATACAGTTCCTCCATATAGACATGATGACATCACACAGTTCCTCCATATAGACATGATGACATCACACAGTTCCTCCATATAGACATGATTACATCACACAGTTCCTCCATATGGACATGATGACATCATACAGTTCCTCCATATGGACATGATGACATCACACAGTTCCTCCATATAGACATGATGACATCACACAGTTCCTCCATATGGACATGATGACATCACACAGTTCCTCCATATAGACATGATGACATCACACAGTTCCTCCATATGGACATGATGACATCACACAGTTCCTCCATATGGACATGATGACATCGCACAGTTCCTCCATATAGACATGATGACATCACACAGTTCTTCCATATGGACATGATGACATCATACAGTTCCTCCATATGGACATGATGACCTCACACAGTTCCTCCATATGGACATGATGACATCACACAGTTCCTCCATATGGACATGATGACATCACACAGTTCCTCCATATAGAAGTGATGACATCACACAGTTCCTCCATATGGACATGATGACATCACACAGTTCCTCCATATGGACATGATGACATCACACAGTTCCTCCATATAGACATGATGACATCACACAGTTCCCCCATATAGACATGATGACATCACACAGTCATACGGGAGGTCATACGGGCACGTGGAGGCCACACACACTACTGAGCCTCATTGGGACTTGTATTAAGGACATTACATAAAGTTGGATCAGCCTGTAGTGGGGTTTTCCACTGTGATTTTGAGTGTGACCCCATATCCAGACCTCCAGGGGTTGATACATTTGATTTCCATTTGATTTCCTGAACCTGATACAAGGCCGGAGGGATCCATGATTTATGTTGTTTACACCAAATTCTAACCCTAATATTTAAATGTCACAATTGGAATAGAGACTCATCAGACCAGACAACGTTCTTCCATCTTCCATTGTCCAGTTCATGGACCTGTGTGAATTGTAGCCTCAGTTTCCTGTTGTTAGCTGACAGGAGTGGCCCCCAGTGTGGTCTTCTGCTGCTGTAGCCCATCTGCTTCAAGGTTGGACATGTTGTGTGTTCAGAAATGGTATTCTGTAAAACTTGGTTGTAACCAGGGGTTATTTGAGTAACTGCTGCCTTTCTGTCATCTCACACCAGTCTGCCCATTCTCCTCTGACACCAACAAGTCATTTTCCTCTACACAAGTGCTGCTTGCTGGATATTTTCTCTTTTTCAGCCCATTCTCTGTAAGCCCAAGAGGTGGTCGTGTGAAAATCCCAGTAGATCAGCAGTTTGTAAAAATACTCAGACTGGCTTGTCTGGGACCAACAGCTATACCACATTCAAAGTGACTTAATCGGTTTGAATTTAATCAAGTTGTCTTGACCATGTCTACATGCCTAAATGCATTGAGTTGCTGCCATGTTAATGGTTGATTTGTGTTAACAAGCAAATAGACAGGTGTACCTTATAAAGTGTATTATGGTTGTATAGTACAGATTAGTATTTCCCTACCAATGTGCCTCCAGCTGTTGCAAAACTACAACCCCCAGCATGCCCAGACAGCCTTTGGCTAGTCTAGATGGATTCTAGGTGGATTTCTGGGGTCAAAAGAACCTTAATACGCTTGCTATTGTACATCTACACTGCTCAAAAAAATAAAGTGAACACCTAAACAACACAATATAACTCCAAGTCACTGACACTTGTGTGAAATCCCACTGTCCACTCAGGAAGAACACTGATCGACAATCAATTTCACATGGAACAGACAACAGGTGGAAATTATAGGCAATTAGCAAGACACCCCAATAAAGGAGTGGTTCTGCAGGTGGTGACCACTTCTCAGTTCCTATACTTCCTGGCTGATGTTTTGGTCACTTTTGAATGCTGGCGGTGCTTTCACTCTAGTGGTAGCATGAGACGAAGTCTACAACCCACACAAGTGGCTCAGGTAGTGCAGCTCATCCAGGATGGCACATCAATGCGAGCTGTGGCCAGAAGGTTTGCTGTGTCTGTCAGCGTAGTGTCCAGAGCATGGAGGCGCTACCAGGAGACAGGCCAGTACATCAGGAGACGTGGAGGAGGCCGTAGGAGGGCAACAACCCAGCAGCAGGACCGCTACCTCCGCCTTTGTGCAAGGAGGAGCATGAGGAGCACTGCCAGAGCCCTGCAAAATGACCTCCAGCAGGCCACAAATGTGCATGTGTCCACACAAACGGTCAGAAACAGACTCCATGAGGGTGGTATGACGGCCTGACGTCCACAGGTGGGGGTTGTGCTTACAGCTCAACACCGTGCAGGACGTTTGGCATTTTCCAGAGAACACCAAGATTGGCAAATTCACTACAGGCGCCCTGTGCTCTTCACAGATGAAAGCAGGTTCACACTGAGCACATGTGACAGAGTCTGGAGACGCCGTGGAGAACATTCTGCTGCCTGCAACATCGTCCAGCATGACCGGTTTGGCGGTGGGTCAGTAATGGTGTGGGGTGGCATTTCTTTGGGGGGCCGCACAGCCCTCCATGTTCTTGCCAGAGGTAGCCTGACTGCCATTAGGTACCGAGATGAGATCCTCAGACCCTTGTGAGACCATATGCTGGTGCGGTTGGCCCTGGGTTCCTCCTAATACAAGACAATGCTAGACCTCATGTGACTGGAGTATGTCAGCAGTTCCTACAAGAGGAAGGCATTGATGCTATGGACTGGTCGCCCGTTCCCCTGAATCCGATTGAGCACATCTGGGACGTCTCGCTCCATCCACCACAGACTGTCCAGGAGTTGGCGGCTGCTTTAGTCCAGGTCTGGGAGGACATCCCTCAGGAGACCATCCTCCACCTCATCAGGGTCATGCCCAGGCGTTGTAGGGAGGTCATACGGGCACGTGGAGGCCACACACACTACTGAGCCTCATTGGGACTTGTATTAAGGACATTACATAAAGTTGGATCAGCCTGTAGTGGGGTTTTCCACTTTGATTTTGAGTGTGACCCCATATCCAGACCTCCAGGGGTTGATACATTTCATTTCCATTGATAATTTTTGTGTGATTTTGTTGTCACATTCAACTATGTAAAGAGGAAAGTATTTCCTACGATTAGTTCATTCATTCAGATCTAGGATGTTATCTTAGTGTTTCCCCTTTATTTTTTTGAGCAGTGTATATTGTGGCCACAAATCCAAACCCAACCATGAGTCTAATGACCCAATATGACTGCATTAGGCCATTAGCACCGTGGTCAGGCAAGAACTTACATCCCTAATTTTTATGCAGAAATGAATCTGTATTACTCTTCACTTCCATCCGACACCCTGCAATTTCATTTTCTCTGCAGGATCTCTGTAATAGGGAGGAGGGGGATGCAGCTGCAGGACTGTTTTCAATGGGATTTTGCTGCACTGTGCATACTGCAGATTTTCTCTGGTGGAAAATTTCCAGAATTTCTGTGATGGAAATAAAAATTCTAGGCTCTGCCGATAGATCTTCACTCTTTCTGTGGAATCCGTTCAGAAATGCAGTGTCGTCAATGGAAACGCCACCTGTCCGAGCGGTCCTAGCGCCGCATTATATAGTTAGTACGGTCGAAAAAAGACATATGTCCATCAAGTTCAACCAGGGAATTAAGGGGTAGGGGTGTGGCGCGATATTGGGGAAGGGATGAGATTTTATATTTCTTCATAAGCATTAATGGTATTTTGTTCCAGGAATGTATCTAATCCTGTTTTAAAGCTGTTAATTGTTCCTGCTGTGACCAGTTCCTGAGGTAGACCGTTCCATAAATTCACAGTCCTCACGGTAAAGAAGGCGTGCCGCCCCTTTAGACTAAACTTTTTCTTCTCCAGACGGAGGGAGTGCCCCCTCGTCCTTTGGGGGGGTTTAACCTGGAACAGTTTTTCTCCATATTTTTTGTATGGGCCATTAATATACTTATATACGTTTATCATATCCCCCCTTAAACGTCTCTTCTCAAGACTAAACAATTGTAACTCCTTTAATCGCTCCTCATAGCTAAGATGTTCCATGCCCCATATTAGTTTAGTCGCTCGTCTCTGCACCCTTTCCAACTCCGCAGTGTCCCTTTTATGGACTGGTGACCAAAACTGAACAGCATATTCCAGCGTATTATATAGGAGTAACCTCCTGTACACGGAATGTCTGCCTGGAACTTCTTTGGGTAGATATTCAGTAGTGTAAATGGGCCCTAAGGGCATGTTCAGTCTGAGGAAAATGTTGCAGAAAATGTCCTCACTGTAAGGGCCCATCCACACTGGGATTTAGTCTGCAGCGTGCACTGCCGAAATCATTCGGCAGTAGGACTGGTGGATATACGCAGTCTCTATAGACGGCAATGCAGTCCGGGGCGGAATTGACATGTTCATTCTTTTGGCTGGTACAGAATCTTGAATTTTCCACGGCGGAAATGAAGCAGTGTGAATGGTGCAGCAGCATCCCATTGAAAACAAGTAGGATTCTGCTTCGCAATTTTTGGGGAAGAAATTTAGCCCTAATTTTGAAGCGGAGGAATTGAAAGCGGAATTTGAAGTGGAAATAAAAAGTCCTAATAACCCATGGGATTTTACTGGAAGATTCCGCTGGAAGGAATTAAGAGGAATTCTTCTGGAGGAATTCAGATCCGCCTTAGAGTTTTTGGTTGTGTGAACATACTCACTGAAATCAATGGGAGTCTGATTCAAGGTAAAATTAACATGGATTGGAATATATTGCTTAATATGCATCAGACTCATAGTGTATGCTGGGGGGGGGGGGGTAGCAGAGGGGGAGACATCTCTTTGGGTTATTCATTACTATGCATGCTGGGATCTTGGGAGCTGGCATAGTATATACAGTGGTCCCTCAACATACAATGGTAATCCGTTCCAAACGGACCATCGTTTGTTGAAACCATCGTATGTTGAGGGATCCGTGCAATGTAAAGTATAGGACAGTAGCCTCCAACCTGCGGACCTCCAGATGTTGCCAAACTACAACACCCAGCATGCCCGGACAGCCGTTGGCTGTCCGGGCATGCTGGGAGTTGTAGTTTTGAAACATCTGGAGGTCCGCAGGTTGTAGACCACTGGTATTGGAAGTTGTACTCACTTGTCCCCGCCGCTCCGGACCGTCACCACTCGTCACCGCTGCCCTGGATGTCGCCGTCCATCGCTGTCGCCGCGTCCCCGGGGTGTCACCGCCGCTCCGGCAAGGCCTCTACTTCCCCGACATCCTCGCTCTCCGTCGCCGCCATCACGTCGCTACGCACGCCGCTCCTATTGGATGACGGGACGGCGTGCGCAGCGACGTGATGATGACGATGGAGAGCGACGACGATGCAGGGGATCCCGAAGAGGACACACCGGAGCCCCGAGGACAGGTAAGTGATCGTCAGCCGACGACACGGGGCCCAGTAAACGGCTATCCGGGGGCAGCTGAAGCAGTCTGCGCTGCCGGATAGCCGTTTATGCGATGGCCCCGACATACAAAAGCATCGTATGTTGATGCTGCCTCTGAGAGACCATTGTATGTTGAAATTATCGTATGTCGGGGCCATTGTAGGTCGGGGGGTCGCTGTAGTATGCTGCTGCGGTGGGAGGAAATTGAGGGGAAAAAAAGACATACTTACCTAGCCCTCATCCACATGCTGTAGCTTCTGCCCAGCCAACTCTGTTACTCTATTCGAGTCTATAAGACAGCTCCTGGGCATGTGCAGAAGCCCTGAAGCCGATCTCCAGTGCTAACAAATCACAGAAAATGGGTTAAAAATGACCTAAAATCACATTTAAAAAAAGGCCATACTCACTAGTTACTGATATGTGGGCAGGTTAAACCCCTATTTCCAGCACGATGTAGATCAGCCACAATGCTATATGGGGGAGGTCGGCCATGTGCAAAATACTGAAGGACAGGTTCTCACACACCTGCCCCATATAGCATTGCCTGATGAAGAATCAGTCGCAGATTCGAAACGCGTTGCTTTTGAAGTAATAAAATATCTCATGGATAATTATGCATTAATTGATTAGGAGAGGAGTCTTACAGAAGACCTGCACTGCCATTTTGGATTTCCATATAGCATTGTCGCTGGTCCAGGTCATGATGGGAAAAGTTTTTTTTTGTACCTGCTCTCATACCAGTAACTAGTAAATATGGGTTCTTTTTTTTTAATTTTCAATCTATAGTTCTGCACACATAGCTGCCGAGCCCCTATCATTGCTGGGGGGGGGGGGGGGGGGATGGCAAACACACTTACATGTCTGGTTGTTATAAGTATGCAGCTTCTCTTTACTTTGGATTCTGCTTAGATAACATAGCATATAGCGGTGGTCTTCAAACCGTGGACCTCCAGATGTTGCAAAACTACAACTCCCAGCATGCCCGGACAGCCTTTTTTTTCCCCTTACATGTCCCCAGTTGTTGATGCCAACTTGGATACTTTCATAAATAAAGAAACAACAACATACTTACCCTGCTCCATTCCCCTGCAGCTCCTGTTAATCTAATTCCCGGATTTTCTCTCATCTTCCTAGAACTTTGAGAAGGACCTGCTTGCTCTCCTAATTACTGGCCGACAAAAAGGACACCAATGCGGCCAGTGATTGGCTGAGCTGCCAGGTAGAGCGTCATGCAGGAAGGAGAGGGAAGATTGGAGGATTGGATGAGTGGGAGAAAGGTGGGGGATCAGGGCTAGGTAAGTATGCCTTTTTTTTTCTTCTCAATTTTCATCCCACCCTGGCAGCATACTATTAAAAAATAAATAAAAGTCTGGAATACCCCTTTCAAGGTGTTGTTCATGGTCATAAAAAGCCACACTTGCCTATCTCAATCAACTGAAGCCGCCATTTCGATCCCTGATTGTGACCACTGCGTCCTGGTTCCTGTAATAAGTCGTCTTAGAAGGATCTGAATGTTCAGCCAATGACAAAGAGGTGTCCCTCCTTAGCAAGTGACTGCCGAGCAGGCAGTACTGAGGTGACTAATCCCTGGAACCAGGAGGAAGCGGCAACATACGGGGGCCAGGAGGCATTAGAATGGCAGCTGTGGGGGATCAGGGTAGGTGAGTATGACTTTTTAAATTTGATGCACCAGTAGATATGGAACGATGAAGCACTCACCCATAAACGGCTGAATAATCTTCAAGCTTTATTCCATTTAGACGTGACAAACGTCAGGTACAGGAACATAGGGAGCGTGATGACGGGGACATGTTTCACGCTCTGCAGCTCTTTATCAAGCCCATAATGACGCATATATACGTCCAGGTATTACCTTTTATAGAGCAAGTTTGTTAGACGTTACCATAGTAACATGTGAATACAGGTGCACAGGGATTTATTTCATTAATATCAAAAACAAACAACAATACAAATAAATTAAAAGCAATACCAAACTGCATGGAGATTACGGGAGGGAGGCGCCATTTCATTTTTATCATTCAAGCCCAGTGGACCTAACGCGTTCATCCGAATGATCCAGCGGGCTCCTTTTTCTAATAATACCTGGTGCCTATTACCTCCACTGAGCGGAACGTTCAATTCCTACAAACTTGACAATGGACGTATCTGTGTGTATATTCTGGATGGGGACAATGAATTTAGATGCTTCTACACCAGTGCGGGCGGAGCGAAGGTGTTCCTTCACCCGTATCAGGAGTCTACGTTTCGTTTTCCCCACACGGACAAGTGCAAAAACTTTTTATATATATCAACTGGCTCCAGAAAGTTAAACAGATTTGTAAATTACTTCTATTAAAAAATCTTAATCCTTTCAGTACTTATGAGCTTCTGAAGTTAAGGTTGTTCTTTCCTGTCTAAGTGCTCTCTGATGACACGTGTCTCGGGAACCGCCCAGTTTAGAAGAGGTTTGCTATTGGGGATTTGCTTCTAAACTGGGTGTTTCCCGAGACAGGTGTCATCAGAGAGCACTTAGACAGAAAAGAACAACCTTAAAGGGGTATTCCAGGCAAAACCTTTTTTTATATATATCAACTGGCTCCGGAAAGTTAAACAGATTTGTAAATTAGTGACGGAAGAGACGATTCCGCTAAATAACAGAGGGCACCAATAAATGGAGTCATGAATACAGGTCGGCCACCCCATCAATGTTTTCTTGAGGAAAGAAGTGTTAAAGGGGGATCTGATAGCCCCGCGCAAATATTTTTAATGACAATATTTGTAATGACACGGACGGCACATGGGGCATCAGGTCACACGCTGAAACAAGAGGAAACATGATGCTGGTGGATCAGTAGGATGTTGACCGAGGGAAGTGCCCCGCACTATTTTAGTCGGGAGATGTTTGTTCACCCAATACATAATAATCCATCGTGCTGTGGTATGAGCCCCATATTTACCCTTATGTTTTTAAAGGAAATAGTATAATTTGCTTTACCAGTCCCTGGAGGCAGGAGGACACGCTGGTAAAACCATTAGGACCAATAAGGGAAATTCTTCCGATTGTGTTCATAGGCTCTCAACACTGTCCGCACTAGGAAAAGAATTATGGTAGATGACCCCAATACTTCACTGCCAAATACTACACAAGCAATTGCAGATAAGCCGCCCTTCTGAGTAAGCAGTCTTCGGCAACATGGTAGAATATTTTATCGACTTTTGCATTGCTTAATGGGGTACTCCCACCCTAGACATCTTCTCCCGATGTCTGACCGCGGGGGTCCCGCCGCTGGGGACCCCCGCAATGTTGCATGCGGCACCCACTTGTTTATTGTCCGGAAGCGCTGGAGGGTCTCGGTCGCGACCACTGGAATGGAAATCCGTGATGTCAGGACTCCGCCCCCATGTGACATCACGCCCTGTCCCCTCAATGCAAGTCTATGGGAGGGGGCGTGAGTCCTGACATCACGGACTTCCGTTCCAGTGGTCGCGACCGAGACCCTCCAGCGCTTCCGGACAATAAACAGGTGGGTGCCGCATGCAACATAGGGGATAGGGGATAAGATGTCTAGGGTTGGAGTACCCCTTTAAAGAGTACCTCTCATGATCTTGTTAAATGTTATAATCCTCCCAGGTCACTGCCCCCATCATGATAAACCACCCTCTGCCTCTATTTTTATTATTTGTTAGTTTTCTACCTTGATATTACTCTGTATTTTATGCTCAGTCAGATTCACAGACTGGGAAGGGGCGTTCCCCAGCAGGCGTGACATCATCTAAAGCCATACAGGGGAGAACTTCCTCCCTCACTCTGCTACACACAGCCCAGAGCAGTTCAGTGTGAGATGAGAAATGATTGTATAATGCTGCACACACACCCCTCAGCACTCCAGACTGCATTTCCTGATTTAGGACTTCTGCCAGGCCAGCAAGAGTCCAAAGTCTGTGCAAGAGATGGGGTGAAATGTGCTCTGGACAAGTAGGGAGACACCTAGTGGCAGTTTTTTTTTTAACACAAATAAAACATAGAAAACTTTATTTGTTTTTTTTTTTAAACAAAGTACATTAGAAAGATTTTTTTTATTTACCATAAGAGTGCAATAGCAAAAAAATGTTTTAATGAGAGTGCCCATTTAACAGTTTTAACTTACATACAAAATACTTTAATGTCACAATCATTGAACATGGCAACAAATAAAACAATGACTCCTAAGTCTGCATACCCTTTGTTCTTACAAGGATAGGGAATGAGATGTCTGATCACAGGGGTCCCACTTCTGGGGCCCCTCACAGCACCCGGCGTTCTAAACAAACACTGGGTTCCTGCAGCAGCGGTCATGATGTCAAGAGTCGATCCGACACCCCCCCTCCCATAGACATGAATGGAGGGGGCGTGGTGTGATGTCACGAGGGGGCCTGTCGGTGGCATCATAATCACTGCCCCGGCTCCAAGGGTTCTGAACAAAATGTTCAGAACGCTGGAGCACCGGAGTACCCCTTTAAGGTCAGGAGTTTTTGATGGCTGCTCCAGAACCTTCACCTTTTTTTTTTGCTGTAACCACTGGAGGGTCAACTTGACCTTGTGCATAGGGTCATTGTTCTGGAAAGTTCAAGAGCGTCCCATGCGCAGCTTTCGCTCAGAAGAATATTTTCTGATAACATTCTGTACTCTTCTTACTGTTACGCCGAGCGCTCCGGGTCCCCGCTCCTCCCCGGAGCGCTCGCTTCACTCTCCCTGCGGCAGCGCTCCGGTCACGTCCTCTGACCCGGGGCGCTGCGATTCCGCTGCCAGCCGGGATGCGATTCGCGATGCGGGTAGCGCCCGCTCGCGATGCGCACCCCGGCTCCCCTACCTGACTCGCTCTCCGTCTGTTCTGTCCCGGCGCGCGCGGCCCCGCTCCCTAGGGCGCGCGCGCGCCGGGTCTCTGCGATTTAAAGGGCCACTGCGCCGCTGATTGGCGCAGTGGTTCCAATTAGTGTGTTCACCTGTGCACTTCCCTATATCACCTCATTTCCCCTGCACTCCCTTGCCGGATCTTGTTGCCTTAGTGCCTAGTGAAAGCGTTCCCTTGTCTGTTCCTAGTCCGTGTTCCTGACCTCCTGCCGTTGCCCCTGACTACGATCCTTGCCGCCTGCCCCCGACCTTCTGCTACGTCCGACCTTGCTTCTGCCTACTCCCTTGTACCGCGCCTATCTTCAGCATCTTCAGCAGCCAGAGAGGTAAGCCGTTGCTAGTGGATACGACCTGGTCACTACCGCCGCAGCAAGACCATCCCGCTTTGCGGCGGGCTCTGGTGAAAACCTGTAGTGGCTTAGAACCGGTCCACTAGCGCGGTCCTCTCCATCCCTCTCTGGCACAGAGGATCCACTACCTGCCAGCCGGCATCGTGTCAGTAGATCCGGCCATGGATCCCGCTGAAGTTCCTCTGTCAGTTGTCGCTGACCTCACCACGGTGGCCGCCCAGCAAGCCCGACAGATCGCCCTTCTAACCCGTCAGCTGTCGGAAATGTCCACCATTTCGCACCAACTTCAGTCGCAACTTCTCCAGCAATCTTCTCCTCCGCCAGCTCCTGCACCTCCTCCGCAGCGAGTGGCCACTCCTAGCCTCTGCCTGTCCTTGCCGGACAAATTTAATGGGGACTCTAAGTATTGCCGTGGCTTTCTTTCGCAATGTTCCCAGCACTTGGAGATGATGTCGGACCAGTTTCCTACTGAAAGGTCTAAGGTGGCTTTCGTAGTCTGCCTTCTGTCTGGAAAAGCCCTGTCATGGGCCGCACCGCTCTGGGACCGCAATGACCCCGTCACTGCCTCTGTACACTCCTTCTTCTCGGAAATTCGAAGTGTCTTTGAGGAACCTGCCCGAGCTTCTTCAGCCGAGATTGCCCTGCTGAACCTGGCCCAGGGTGTTTCTTCCGTTGGCGAGTACGCCATTCAGTTCCGTGCTCTTGCTTACGAGTTGTCCTGGAATAGTGAGGTTCTCTGCGCGACCTTTAAAAAAGGCCTATCCAGCAACATTAAAGATGTTCTGGCCGCACGAGAGACTCCTGCTGACCTACATGAACTCATTCACCTTGCCACTCGCATTGACATGCGTTCTTCCGGATGGCGTCTGGAGCTCCGCCTGGATATGGACTTTGTTCGCACGAAGCGTTTTTTCTCTCCGGCTCCTCTCTCCTCTGGTCCTCTGCAATCTGTTCCTGTGCTTCCCGCCGCGGAGGCTATGCAAGTTGACCGGTCTTGCTTGACACCTCAAGAGAGGACACGACGCCGCATGGAGAATCTTTGCCTGTACTATGCCGGTACCGAACACTTCCTGAAGGATTGTCCTATCCGTCCTCCCCGCCTGGAAAGACGTACGCTGACTCCGCACAAAGGTGACACAGTTCTTGATGTCAACTCTGCTTCTCCACGCCTTACTGTGCCTGTGCGGATATCTGCCTCTACCTTCTCCTTCTCTACTATGCTCTTCTTGGATTCCGGATCTGCAGGAAAATTTTTTTTGGCCTCTCTCATCAACAGGTTCTACGTTCCTGTGACCAGTCTCGCCAGACCCCTCTACATCTATTGTTTTTACAATAAAAGATTGGACTGTCTCATGCGTTTCCGCACAGAACCCCTCCTAATGTGCATCGGACCTCATCACGGAAAAATTGACTTTTTTTTCCTCAGGTTCTTTGGCCCCAAGAAGAGGGGGAGACCCAAGGGGGGGGGTACTGTTACGCCGAGCGCTCCGGGTCCCCGCTCCTCCCCGGAGCGCTCGCTTCACTCTCCCTGCGGCAGCGCTCCGGTCACGTCCTCTGACCCGGGGCGCTGCGATTCCGCTGCCAGCCGGGATGCGATTCGCGATGCGGGTAGCGCCCGCTCGCGATGCGCACCCCGGCTCCCCTACCTGACTCGCTCTCCGTCTGTTCTGTCCCGGCGCGCGCGGCCCCGCTCCCTAGGGCGCGCGCGCGCCGGGTCTCTGCGATTTAAAGGGCCACTGCGCCGCTGATTGGCGCAGTGGTTCCAATTAGTGTGTTCACCTGTGCACTTCCCTATATCACCTCATTTCCCCTGCACTCCCTTGCCGGATCTTGTTGCCTTAGTGCCTAGTGAAAGCGTTCCCTTGTCTGTTCCTAGTCCGTGTTCCTGACCTCCTGCCGTTGCCCCTGACTACGATCCTTGCCGCCTGCCCCCGACCTTCTGCTACGTCCGACCTTGCTTCTGCCTACTCCCTTGTACCGCGCCTATCTTCAGCATCTTCAGCAGCCAGAGAGGTAAGCCGTTGCTAGTGGATACGACCTGGTCACTACCGCCGCAGCAAGACCATCCCGCTTTGCGGCGGGCTCTGGTGAAAACCTGTAGTGGCTTAGAACCGGTCCACTAGCGCGGTCCTCTCCATCCCTCTCTGGCACAGAGGATCCACTACCTGCCAGCCGGCATCGTGTCACTTACCATGAATCCCCCCCCCATCCCAGAACATCAGTAGTGACCCCCAACTATACTCCACAGTGGGGATGGGATTCTTTTCGCTGTAGGCCTTGTTGACCCCTCTCCTGGTTGGGACCATAAAGCTCTGTTCTGGTCATCTCTCCATATAAGGCTGGGTTCACACCACGTTTTTGCAATACAGTTTTGTATCAGGTTTTTGATAAAAAAAAATGGATTCCTCAAAACCTGACTAAACTGTATCAAAACGTGCGTACAAATTTTTATCTGTATACGGTTTGAAAAATGATGTCCGGTTGCATCCATTTTTTAAGAAAAAAACGTATACGTTTTTAACTTTTCACTCCATTATGAATAAAGTTTTACTTGTTTGATTGAAATTCCAAGAAAAAAAACTGAGCAAAGCCAAAACCCGTATGGTAAAAACTAGATGGAACCGTACGCACATACAGTTCTGTACGGTTCCCATTGACTCCCATGTTAAAAAAAAAGGATACGGTTTAATAGTTTTTCACCCGGACGAAAAACTGTGGTAGACCACAGTTTTCTGTCCAGAAAAAAAAAGTAAAAAACCGTATGGTTTGAAAAACGGAGACATCCGTATACATTATGGTGCATACGGTTTTGAATGGGAAGTCTATGGGCACGGTTTTCTGTACGGTTGCATACGTTTTTTTTTTTTAATCAAACCATATGCCGAAACCGTATAGTAAAATCGTGGTGTGATCCCACCCTTACAGTGTCACAGAAGCTGTGAGACATCAAGGTGTTGTTGGACATATTGTGGAATTGGCGCAGGACCAGCTTGACCATGCAGATCCTCTTTGTATTAGTATAGTTTTATTGTGCTCCTTAAAACAACCGCACCATCTTTTTCTAGAGCCGCTTGTATTTCTCCCGAGGTTACCTGTCGTTTTTTTCCTTTGTATCCCGAACAATTTCTTTTTTTACAGCTGTGGTGAAAGATTTCTTGATCTACCTGACCTTGCCTTGGTATCGAAAGATCCACGAACAGGACAAACTGGAATTTTAAAGGCTTTGGATATCTTTTTATATCTTTATTCATCTTTATAAAGTTCTATTACCTTGTTACACACACATGACAGTTCCTTTCTGCTCCCCATGGCTCAGTAGCTGTTTGCTCAGTGCATCCATGTGAGAGCGAACAAATCATTGACTAGTTATTCAAAGACACTAATTGCAAAGTAAAAAAGCCACAGGTGTGGGAAATTAACCATTAATTGCTATTTTAACCCATTTGTGTCACCTTGTGTGTCTGTAACGAGGCTAAAGGTTTAAAGGGATGCAAACATTAGATCAGGGCCATTTGGGTGAATTCTGGTATCATGATTTAAAAAGGAGCCAAACAACTGTGTGATAATAAATAAATGACTTCATTTGATCACTAGCCATAAAAGACAATTTTTTTTTTGCATAATCAGTCATATTTTCTAAATCAATGCCAAAATTTCCCAATTTTTGCCAGGGTATCGAACTTTTGAGTACATCTGTACCTTAGGGTGCCTATTCACTTTCAATAGCTGTGGGGCGAATGTTTGTTTGGCAGACCACTATCTCTTCCAATCCCTTCATACACATGAACGCTAAGCTAGGTCAAACATTTATGTGTTCTCAGTAGAGAAAGGAGGAGTAAGCTGCTGTCAGACTCCCCCAAGCGGTGGCTTATTGGAACGAAATAATGCATAGTCACTACCTACAAAAATAAACTGATCCCAGCTGTCCAAATGTGGACCCAACCAATACACAGTCACTACTACACAACTACAATAACCTTATACTGTATCTAGAACATATAAAATCATCCCCTGCTGCTCGACTGACTTCAGCCAAATTTTAAAGGATTGTGTATCCCCTTAATATGTTATTATGTTAAATTTGAGACAAATCTATCAAGGAGCTTTCCAATCATCACAGAAGAGTTTAAGAATTCCTGGTGTTCTTTTTAATCCAAAAAATGCTGGTGCTAGATATTGCAGAAAAAACTATAATGAAAAATTAAATTCGTTATCCAGGAAAAAAACTTTTTTTTTTTGTATATCAACTGGCTCTAGAAAGTTAAACAGATTTGTAAATTACTTCTATTAAAAAATCTTAATCCTTTCAGTACTTATGAGCTTCTGAAGTTAAGGTTGTTCTTTTCTGTCTAAGTGCTCTCTGATGACACCTGTCTCGGGAACTGTCCAGAGTAGAAGAGGTTTGCTATGGGGATTTCTAAACTGGGCGTTCCCCGAGACACGTGTCATCAGAGAGCACTTAGACAGAAAAGAACAACCTTAACTTCAGAAGCTCATAAGTACTGAAAGGATTAAGATTTTTTAATAGAAGTAATTTACAAATCTGTTTAACTTTCTGGAGCCAGTTGAGATATATATATATATATATATATATATATATATATATATATATATCTATATATATATATATATATAAAAAGTTTTTTCCTGAAATACCCCTTTAAATCCACAACAAACAATGTATTTTCTGATAATTCATTTTTTTTTGTTACAGTTTTATTTGTAACGCAGTACGCCGTAGGTATAGTGTTTTTTTTTTTCTAGGTTTTGTTTGTTTCCCTGTAAGCTTCTAAAAAAAAACATATTTATGTAAATGTAGTGATAACATTTGCTTGTAAAAATGCAGTCACCAATGCTTGAAATTCATGGCATTTTTTTTAACAAAGGAAAAAAAAAAAGCATTAAAATAACTGAGCGTGAAGGAGATCAGGGCTTCTCTTCTCTTTTTAACCGTGTCATCAGTTGTGTCCGGCTCTGACAATACAGTGACCCCCCCGACCTACGATGGCCCCGACATACGATCATTTCAACATACGATGCTTTTGTATGTCGCATAAACGGCTATCCGACAGCGCAGACTGCTTCAGCTGCCACCGGATAGCCGCTTACGGTGTCCCGTGTGGTCCGCTGACGATCACTTACCTGTCCTCGGGGCTCCGGCGCGTCCTCTTCGGGATTCCCTGCATTGCCGGCGCTCTCCATCATTGTCATCACGTCGCTGCGCACGCCGTCCCGTCATCCAATAGGAGCGGGGTGCGTAGCGACGTGATCACTGTCTCTGTCACGTGTAATCACTGTCTATGTCAGTGTTTCACAACCAGGGTGCCTCCAGCTGTTGCAAAACTACAACGGCTGTCCGGGCATGCTGGGAGTTGGAGTTTTGCAACAGCTGGAGACACCCTGGTTGGAAAACAATGGTTTATGTAGAGGACAGGAGCTTCTTCAGGGTCCTATACAGTACACGCAGTGTCCAAAATGGAGCCGCCCTTACTTGGTGTCCAAAGGTACAGGTAAGGAGTAGTACAGAACTTGTAGTTCCTCCCTGTACTGTAGGGGGCGCTACCAGACACCAGTCAGTGCATGCACTTCAGTAATACAGGGGTCTTACCAGTGAATGCCCATTCTGATTGGTCAGTTCTCCCAGTTGTGACAGGTATCACAGATCTGGGCTGTCTGTAGCATTGTATGTTGAGTCTGGTTTCAAGTTACAATGGTCCAGAAAAGACCATTGTATGTTGAAACTATTGTAGGTTGAGGCCATTGTAAGTTGAGGGATCACTGTAAACTAAATGATTGAAAACTGCTTCAAATCGGCAGCATCAAATCTGTGCAGGATTCGAGTGGATTTCATGGTGATTTCCCCCTGTGGATTTTACTACCCTGTTTCCCCCGAAAATACACCCTACCCCAAAAATAAGCCCTAGCTGGATTATAGGGTTGGTCTGCAATATAAGCCCTATCCCGAAAATAAGACCTAGGTCAGGGGTACTCAACTGGCAGCCCGCGGTCCAGATCCGGACCGTGGCCGCCAGTAATGAGGACCGGAACGCTGTGTGGAGGATGGGGGGGCAGCAGGAGTGTGGAGGATGGGGGGGCTGTGGGAGGATGGGGGGCTGTAGCAGTGTGGAAGATGGGGGGTGCGGCATCCTCCACACTGCTACAGCCCCCCATCCTCCCACAGCCCCCCCATCCTCCACACTCCCACAGCCCCTCATCCTCCCACAGCCCCCCATCCTCCACACTCCCACAGCCCCCCATCCTCCACACTGCTACAGCCCCCCATCCTCCCACAGCCCCCCATCCTCCCACAGCCCCCCATCCTCCACACTGCTACAGCCCCCATCCTCCACACTGCTACAGCCCCCCATCCTCCCACAGCCCCCCATCCTCCACACTCCCACAGCTCCCCATCCTCCACACTGCTACAGCCCCCCATCCTCCCACAGCCCCCCATCCTCCACACTTCCACAGCCCCCCATCCTCCACACTCCCACAGCCCCCCATCCTCCACACTCCCACAGCCCCCCATCCTCCCACAGCCCCCCATCCTCCACACTCCCACAGCCCCCCATCCTCCACACTCCCACAGCCCCCCATCCTCCCACAGCCCCCCATCCTCCACACTCCCACAGCCCCCCATCCTCCACACTCCTGCAGCCCCCCATAAATAAATAAGCCCTAGTGTGTTTTTTGTGACAAAAATTAATATAAGACCCGGTCTTATTTTCGGAGAAACACGGTACCATTAGGGTCGATTGGTTATCAGTAAATCTTCAGTAGTGGCAGATATGCGGATTTTGTGCTGACCCATTGAAGTCGACATTAGCAAAATCTGCTGCGTAAAATCTGCAATTTAGAAAACTGCCGCTAAACCTATAAAATGCCACAACAGGGAGAAAAAAACGCAGTGGGGGTCCGGTGTTTTATATTTTCCTATTGACTCTGAGCTAACATCTGGCCACAGCGTTTTTAGCCCAAAAATCACTTTACAGCGTGTATGGCCTATTTCAGGCTTTTTTTTTTTTTTTTACAAAAAATTGCCGAGTGTAATCCCTGAAGGGTATGTTAAAAGAAAAGATAGGACAGAAGTAAAAAAAATTCTTTGATCTTTGACTTCTAAGAAGTGTCTCAAAATGAAATCTAAAAAAAAATAAATCTCTTTATTGACATTTCCATCTTAATAGTTTTTTTTTGTTAGTTTTAGCTAAGAAAACAAAATGTGGGGTATTGAAAACCGTAATGTTTGTTTAGCACAGTGTTTCCCAACAAGGGTGCCTCCAGCTGTTGCAAAACTACAACTCCCAGCATGCCCGGACCATCTGGGCATGCTGCATTCCTCATTACTGCAATGCTGCCCTCCCCCCCCCCCACTCTTTTCTTAGCCCGCAATAAAATCATCCCCTCTCACTGCCCCGCACTAATTATTCTCTGCACCTGCCTGCCGGACAGTTAAATCATACTTTACCATGATGCTGGTCTGGTCATTCAAGACCCCCAATGCCAGAGGCAGCAAAACAACCCAAAACATCATTGATCTCCACCATATGTCACTGTAGGTACTGTGTTCTTTTCTCTGTAGTCCTCATTCCGTTTTCAGTAAACAGTAGAATGATTTGCTTTACCAAAAAGCTCTATCTTGGTCTCATCTGTCCACAAGACGTTTTCCCAGAAGGATTTTGGCTACTCAAGTTCACTTTGGCAAAATCTCTCTAGTCCTGCTTTTTTAGGTCTCTGTGTCAGCAGTGGGGTCCTCCTGGGTCTCCTCCATAGTGGGGTCCTCCTGGGTCTCCTCCATAGTGGGGTCCTCCTGGGTCTCCTCCATAGTGGGGTCCTCCTGGGTCTCCTCCATAGTGGGGTCCTCCTGGGTCTCCTCCATAGTGGGGTCCTCCTGGGTCTCCTCCATAGTGGGGTCCTCCTGGGTCTCCTCCATAGTGGGGTCCTCCTGGGTCTCCTCCATAGTGGGGTCCTCCTGGGTCTCCTCCATAGTGGGGTCCTCCTGGGTCTCCTCCATAGTGGGGTGCTCCTGGGTCTCCTCCATAGTGGGGTCCTTCTGGGTCTCCTCCATAGTGGGGTCCTCCTGGGTCTCCTCTATAGTGGGGTCCTCCTGGGTCCCCTCCATAGTGGGGTCCTCCTGGGTCTTCTACATAGTGGGGTCCTCCTGGGTCTCCTCCATAGTGGGGTCCTCCTGGGTCTCCTCCATAGAGTTTAATTTCAATGAAATGTTGATGGATAGTTTGTGCTGACACTGATGCTCCCTGAGCCTGCAGGACAGCTTGAATATCTTTGGAACTTGTTTGGGGCTGCTTATCCACCATCCGGACTATCCTGCATTGACACCTTTCATCAGTTTTTCTCTTCCGTCCAGGGAGATTAGCTACAGAGCCATGGGTTGCAAACTTCTTGATAATGTTGCGCACTGTGGACAAAGGCAAATCTAGATCTCTGGAGATGGACTTGTAACCTTGAGATTGTTGATATTTTTCCACAATTTTGGTTCTCAAGTCCTCAGACAGTTCTCTTCTCCTCTTTCTGTTGTCCATGCTTAGTGTGGCACACAGACACACAATGCAAAGACTAAGTGAACTTCTCTCCTTTTTATTTGCTTTCAGGGGTGATTTTTATATTGCCCACACCTGTTACTTGCTCCAGATGAGTATAAAGGAGCATCACATGCTTGAAACAATCTTATTTTTCCACAATTTTGAAAGGGTGCCAATAATTTTGTCCAGATCATTTTTGGAGTTTGGTGACATTATGTCCAATTTGCTTTTTTTCCTCCCTTTTTGGTTTAGTTCCAATACACACAAAGGGAATAAACATGTGTATAGCAAAACATGTGTTACTGCAATCCTTTCCTGTGAGGAATACTTCATTTTCTAGAAAAAATTCAGGAAAGCCAACATTTACAGCCATGACTGTAAGTAGCATGTGTACCAAGTTTTATCAAAATATCTCCAGCCATTTGGAAATGATGCTTATGTCCTTGTATCCTGACCTCATATCCAGTCCTCAAACCCAATCCCCATATCCCGACCTCATATCCTCAAACCCTATGACCTCATATCCTGTCCTCCAATCTCGTCCTCACATCCCGTCCTATCCAATCCTTCTATCCTGGCCAGATATCGTGCCCTTACATCCCAACCTCATATCCCATCCTCATACCCCGTCCTCATATCACATCCTCATACCCCGTCCTCATATCACATCCTCATACCCTGTCCTCATATCCCATCCTTATACCCTGTCCTCATATCACATCCTCATACCCCGTCCTCATATCACATCCTCATACCCTGTCCTCATATCACATCCTCATACCCCGTCCTCATATCCCATCCTCATACCCCGTCCTCATATCCCATCCTCATACCCCGTCCTCATATCCCATCCTCATACCCTGTCCTCATATCACATCCTCATACCCCGTCCTCATACCCTGTCCTCATACCCCGTCCTCATATCCCATCCTCATATCCTGTCCTCATATCACATCCTCATACCCCGTCCTCATACCCTGTCCTCATACCCCGTCCTCATATCCTGTCCTCATATCACATCCTCATACCCTGTCCTCATATCCCATCCTCATACCCCGTCCTCATATCCCATCCTCATATCCTGTCCTCATATCACATCCTCATACCCCGTCCTCATATCACATCCTCATACCCTGTCCCCATATCCCATCCTCATACCCTGTCCTCATATCACATCCTCATACCCTGTCCTCATATCACATCCTCATACCCTGTCCTCATATCACATCCTCATACCCTGTCCTCATATCCCATCCTCATACCCTGTCCTCATATCACATCCTCATACCCTGTCCTCATATCCCATTTTCATATCATGAACTTTTGTTTTTGGCCATTAACCAAAACAAAGAAATGGTGAAGATGGAAAGGTCGTGGCCAAAGACGTAGCTTGTAGCTTCTGGGCCAGATTCAAAATCTGCAACAGGGTCCCATGTGCCAATTATAATACTGGTCTCTCATCGGGCAGATGTGCTTTGGGGCCCCCTTAGGCACCAGGGCCCCGGTGCGACAGCTACCTTTATAGCTACGCCCCTGGCCGTGGCTTACAGAAGGTGCGTGGCTTGTGGAAGGGGGGTGGCTTGTGGAAGGGGGGTGGCTTGTGGAAGGGGGGTGGCTTGTGGAAGGGGGGTGGCTTGTGGAAGGGGGGTGGCTTGTGGAAGGGGGGTGGCTTGTGGAAGGGGGGGGGGTGGCTTGCAAGCTGGGCCGACTTGCTCACCAGGAGATGTAGTGTGGAGCTTGGGGAGTAAAATACCTGAAGTACCATAGACTTGGGACTTTAGACAAAAACCCTGACCCTTGCAAATGGGGGTGGGTTAGGGTTAATATAACTATCCAACATGTGAAAATGGATATTCCAAATAAATTTTATTTTTATTCACAAATACAATATGTCCACTCTATGTTGGCATCATAAAATGGACATTTTTACTTTCTGAAAAAATTAGGAGGGCTTCAAAGTAGAGCAGCAATTTTCAAAAATGTCATGGAAATTGCAAAATCTGAAGGGACGGATGTTACAGAACTACAACTCCCAGCATGCCTGGGGGGTCTAGGCATGCTGAAAGTTGTAGTTTGGCAACATCTGGAGGGCTACCGTTTGGGCACCACTGTAACAGTGGTCACCAAACTGTGACCCTCCAGATGTTGCAAAGCTACAACTCCCAGCATGCCCAGACAGCCTTTGGCTGTCTGGGCATGCTGGGAGTTGCAGTCCGGCCTTCCTAGTGGTTGCCACAGTAAAGATCACTTTACTTTCATTTCTCCCCCCCACGGTCGATTCCCTACCTGAGCCGTGATCTCTGCTGGATGTCTGCGATGATCGCCGGGCCCCACACATCTTCTCCTCAGGTACAGGCCTCCATGTTCTCTCCCCCATTCTGCCCGACATCCAGGGGTGGGCAGAACGGGGGGTTTCCATGGCAACCCCCTGTCCTGCGCTGCCATTAGTCAGAACTCAGTTCTGACTAATGGCAGGGGATAGGAGGAGATCGCAGCACTGCGACCTCGCTCCTATCCCTTAGGATGATCTGGGCTGTCACTGACAACTCCGATCATCCCTATTTTTCGGGCGTTCGGGTGACCAGAGACCCGAACAGCCCCGAATTGGAGAAAATCGCATGTCTGAATTGACATGCGATTTTCTCCGATTACCGACATGGGGGGTCTCAGGACCCCCCTCGGCGATGTGCCGGGATGCCTGTGCCGGGACGCCCTCAGTCCTTAAGGACTTTAAAACGGGGGCGTATGGATACGCCCACCGTCTTTAACAGGTTAACGGTCTCTTATATCAGAGCCCCCACTTACTGCGGGTCTGGAATCCTTTGGGGGGTTGAGGGCCCGTAGTTCTACAAACCAGTCCCCTAGAATATAGAAACCATACTGAGCTTACTGTGTAGTTGGCTTGTAATGATGTGAATGCTAGAGATACGACAGTACTGCCTTGAAATGGCCCTATGGAGGTCTCATTACCCCATGGGTATGGAATGTTTATCTTTATAGTTTATTTAAAGCTTATTTTTATTCATATTAATCTTGTTTTTTTATTTTTGTGTTTTTTTTCCCTTCTTTTTGCAGGTGTAGAGTATTTTTTTTATATATTTTTACACAGTTTATTTAAATTAATTCACTATTGTACACATTGATTGTATGTATATTTATTTCACGTACAGTAACAGAGTAGATGTGACACATATGATTCTATACATTTATATTTTATTATCGTTATTATACAAGAATATCATGGTTATTATACTTACACTGGGGTTTCACAGGATATACCGTACCTATAATTTTTAGTGATATGACAGCTATATTACTTAGAGATATAGACAGGCATTTATCAAGCGATTTAGTACATTTTTTTTTTACTAAAAATGTGGCAATAATGTCGCACCTGCGACTACGTGATTTTTCGTGCGACATTTTGACTGGAAAGCGAGAAAAGCAAGTTTTCCAAAACTTAACTACGAAGTAATAATTTTAAAATGGACTAACGGGTAGTCGGGTATTTATTAACTGCGACAGTCGCAACTGCGCAAAAAAAGTCGTAACAAGGTTAAAAATTGACAAAATTTACTCCAGCTCAAACATGGAGCAGAAAAAGCTACTACAAAAGTAAAAAAGGAAAAATTGCTTACGTGAAGGAAAATTATCAACAGGCTGAAAACAGATGATAAATAAGTCGCACATAAGCAATAAAAAAGTTAAGAAAAAAGTACTAAAAAAAGAATCCATAAGCAAACATTGATAAATGTCCCTCATAGGGATTTATATGCGTTCTCCACGTATTCCGCTTGTATATAGTTTGCGTTAGCGGTATCCATGGAGACATGTCATATGACTATAGCCACATGATCGCAGCCACCGATCCCTGGGTAATTATGTGTCTGACGGCAGCAAGTCACGTGTGCCGCCCCGATAGAGCGTCACGTTGGTGATGCCGCAGTCATGTGGTGCATCATGTGGGGCGCGGTCAGTGGGTGTGTCACGTGACCCGGAAGCTAAGAACAAGAAGTACATGCTTGTAGTTCACGCATGCTCAGCACATTTGTTTACAAGCCAAACACTACCATCTTTATGTGAATTCAAGTAGAGAAAACAGACATGGTCGCACATCTACAATCTTGTATAATGATCTGATTGCTTCTCAGCATAATATCAAAAACTAACAGGTTGTTATTATACATTTTTGATCAAAAGGTACATGACCACTCGCCACGTCAAGGCCACCTATTTAGAGTGGGTCCCTAACGTCCCTAGCATAAAATGGCGCAGCACTGGGCGGCGACCACCACCGCCGCAACACCAGTGCCCACAGGGGGAACGACCCACTGGCAGAGCGGCCCCAATGCCACTAAAACCAGTCTATGGGCCGCACCCCCCCCCGCAGACACGGCGCCACAGCAGCAATGGATGCAGCACAGCACCGCACCAGTGTGAACAGGGTGTAATAGCTCACTTACCATGCTCTCCCAGTCAGACTGGGAGACTGCCAGAAATGAAAGTGCCCTGTGTAGCTACCTGCTACTTATATAGGGTTGGGCTGAGGGGGTGGGGCAGAGTGCAGACCAAGTGAAACAAAAAAAAACAAAAAAGAGGGGATAGAAAACACAATGTGAATTCAGGTAGAAAAAACAGACGTGGTTGCACATCTACATAGGTGGCCTTGACGTGGCGAGTGGGCTTGTACCTTTTGATAATAACCTTTTGACCTTTTGATAATAACAACCTGTTGGTTTTTGAATTTACGCTGAGAAGCAAGTAGATCAAAATACAATATGTAGATGTGCGACCATGTCTGTTTTCTCTACTTGAATTCACATTGTTTTTTCTATCCCCTCCTTTTTTTGTAGTTTTCACTTGGTCTGCACTCTGCCCCACACCTCAGTCCAACCCTATATAAAGTAGCAGGTAGCTACACAGGGCCCTTTCAATCCTGGCAGCCTCCGAGTCTGACTGGGAGCACATGATAAGTGAGCTTTTACACCCTGTTCACACTGGGGTGGTGCTGTGCGGCATCTGTTGCTGCTGTGGCGCCGTGTCTGCGGGGGGGGGGGGGGGGGGGGTGGCCCATGGACTGGTTTGAGTGGCATTCGGGCTGCTCTGCCAGTGGGTCGTTACCCCTGTGGGCACTGGTGTCGCGGCGGTGGTGGTCGCCGCCCAGTGCTACGCCATTTTATGCTAGGGACGTTAGGGACCACCTCTAAATAGGTGGCCTTGACGTGGCGAGTGGGCTTGTACCGTTTGATCAAAATGTATACTAACAACCTGTGGGTTTTTGAATTTATGCTGAGAAGCAAGTAGATCAAAATACAAAATGTAGATGACCAATTGAAGAAGATGTTCCTACGGCACTGCGAGTGATTGGAACCCCGGTCCCCGGATTAGGAAAGTTCTTTGCAGGTATATAGAACGGTGGTGCTCTGGTTTCAAGCAAGATACAAGGTATATTTATGTGAAGAAAAGAAAAACCGAAAATGTAGATCTGCGACCGTGTCTGTTTTCTCTACTATAATATTAGTTATATATTAGTACAGAGCGGGTGAGAGGCTCCTGATGTTCAATATGTATTATTTGATTGTATATAGTATACAGCCCCAAAACCTTATTGATTATTAATGTGGAGCACTGATTTTCAGGCCTTATAGATTTTAATCACATAAGATATAGGTATCTTGCACTTTATTATGTATTTTGGTACTCATATGTTTACATGTACTGTGCACTTTATTAATATTTGAACACATTAATCACGATTTTATGTATTATTGTTTAAATGGGCGCTGTCAGATACAAAAACTTTTGATATGTTGTAAAGCAAGTATAACCAATAGGTTTTGTAATTGCTTTCATTAGGAAATTTTCAGTATTTCATACTGAAAAATCCAGTCAAACAACTGCCCCCCCCCCCCTGCTTGGACACATACTAGTCCTGCTGTGTCCATGCATCATCACCTATGTCATGGACACACTTCCTTGATTGACAGCTGTGAGAGCTGGAGGAAAAATCCTCCCACTGTCAGCTTGTGTCCCGCTACTGTCAGTGAGGAGAAGCTGGGAGTTGTAGTTTTGCTAATGCTAGGGGAGATGAGAGCAGACAGCATACTGAGGGAGGGGGCGGAGACCTGCACAGTGAGGCCACGCCCCCTCCCTTTGAGAGGAATTCACACTAGTGAGCTAAATTAAAATTGTAATAAAAAAATAAATAAAGGTGCGAGACACATAAAAATTATATGTACAAGGTCAGGATTAGGTGCTGAGTGATATATTAAAAAAATGTTTTTTTTGTTGGATCTGACGGGTACGCTTTAATTATTGTTAATGACTTCACTGGGTATAAAGACCCTCCCATTTTGATGTATCACCATGCTTGAAAAAGGCTCCACTGTGGAGCCGAAATATTGTTAATTATTTTGTATGACAAGAGGAAATAAATTCAAATTTTATTTTCACTGGAGCGCTGTGCCGTTGTTTTGGATATATATATATATATATATATATATATATATACACAGACACACACACATATATATACACATACAGACACACACATACATATATATATATATATATCACTCAAGAAAAACGTCCGGCACTCGGGAAGATGCAGGTAAAACTTGTCAATGGCTTTATTCACACGCTTAAGGCAGGACACAATCTGACGCGTTTCGCACACTCAGGTGCTTAGTCGTAGATAGACATACACTCACTCATTGAGTGTATGTCTATCTACGACTAAGCACCTGAGTGTGCGAAACGCGTCAGATTGTGTCCTGCCTTAAGCGCGTGAATAAAGCCATTGACAAGTTTTACCTGCATCTTCCCGAGTGCCGGACGTTTTTCTTGAGTGACTTCTACTTAGCCGGGAGCGGTACCGGTGTCCGTAGCACGAGACAGTGCAGCAAACGCGAGGGTGGTGAGCAGCCTTACCCTATCTGCACCTAATATATATATATATATATATATATATATATATACAGTGGTCCCTCAACATACGATGTTAATCCGTTCCAAATGGACCATCGTTTGTTGAAACCATCGTATGTTGAGGGATCCGTGCAATGTAAAGTATAGGACAGTGGTCTTCAACCTGCGGACCTCCAGATGTTGCAAAACTACAACACCCAGCATGCCCGGACAGCCAACGGCTGTCCGGGCATGCTGGGAGTTGTAGTTTTGCAACATCTGGAGGTCTGCAGGTTGAAGACCACTGGTATTGGAGGTTATACTCACCTGTCCCCCCCCCCGCTCCGGACCGTCACCGCTCGTCACGGCTGCCCTGGATGTCGCCGTCCATCGCTGTTGCTGCGTCCCCGGGGTGTCCCCGACGCTCCGGTAAGGCCTCTGCTTCCCCGGCATCCTCGCTCTCCGTCGCCGCCATCACGTCGCTACGCACGCCGCTCCTATTGGATGACGGGACGGCGTGCGCAGCGACGTGATGACGACGATGGAGAGCGCCGACGATGCAGGGGATCCCGAAGAGGACGCGCCGGAGCCCCGAGGACAGGTAAGTGATCGTCAGCGGACCACACGGGGCACCGTAAACGGCTATCCGGTGGCAGCTGAAGCAGTCTGCGCTGCCGGATAGCCGTTTATGCGATGGCCCCCGACATACAAAAGCATCGTATGTTGAAATGATCGTATGTCGGGGCCATCGTAGGTCGGGGGGGGGGGGGGGGGGTCACTGTATACACACACATATATACACATACAGACACACACATACATATATATATATATATATATATATATATATATATATAGAGTTCCAAATATAGACAGAAAGATATATAATGTATGTTCTATAAACGTCCTTTACTTTCACCTCAATGAACCAAGTAGTCACCCACAGACGAGGGCCGGGCTCTTGTTTCAGATACTTGTGCACCTCAGAATGATTCGTGAATTTCTCATCGCCATGACGCCGTGCAGGACGAGTCGGACCAGTTCGCGGAGACATTCCTGAAGACAAGTGATTGAGAAGAAGCCGGGTATTAAGTGAGCAGCTGTGATTAGCCGCCATCAGATAGAATTAGCAGGTGATTGGTCACGGTGGCTTAGCGCCTTCACTTTACCCCACACATTTTGCAGGTATCGCAAGTTTTAAGCGAAGAAAAAAAAAAAAAAAAAAAAAAAAGAACTGGGTGTATCCAGGGATTTTCACACGGGGTTTAACATAAGGATTTCACACTAAATCGATGTGGTAATTACCAGTCCCTGACACTCTATAATAGTCAGTCAAGTGCTGCGTATCAGGGAAGGCATGTAAACAATACGGGGAATTATCTTTCTTTGGTGGAGATAAGTCGCAGAAAGGTCTCTATTGCGCAGAATTTTGTACAGTAATTTTGACTGAAATGACTTTGGTAAACAATAAATGAATTCTGCTTTCTCCATTGTTGACTACCCAAAGGATAGGGGATAAGATGTCTGATCGCGGGGGTCCCCAGATCACGGCTGCGGTACCCCAGACACCCGATGCACGGAGCGAATTTTGCTCCATGCCGGATGACTGGCGATGGGGAGGCTCGTGACATCACGGCCACGCTCCACTCGTGATGTCACGGCCACGCCCCCTCAATGCAAGTCTATGGGAGGGGGCGTGACAGCCGTCACGCCCCCTCCCATAGACTTGCATTGAGGGGGCGTGGCCGTGACGTCACAAGTGTGGGGTGGCTGTGATGTCACGAGCCTCCGGCGCTGCACCCGCCGCTCTAAACAAATGCTGGGTGTAACAGGGAGATTGTGGGAGTCCCCAGCGATCAAACATCTTATCCCCTATACTTTGGATTGCAGGTGGTTGAAGAGTTGGATAAGAGGTGGAAGGACAGTTCAAGGTGGACATGTGGTACAAGAAGTTTTAACCCCCTAAGGACGCAGGACGTAAATGTACGTCCTGGTGCGGTGGTACTTAACGCACCAGGACGTACATTTACGTCCTGTGCATAACCGCGGGCATCGGAGCCGGCAATGGCTGACGCCCGCAATCTCGCGGGCGTCCTCCATTAATCCCTCAGGTGCCGGGATCAATACAGCTGTCACGCCCCCTCACACAGGCTTGCATTTAGGGGGCGGAGCGTGACATCACACAGGGGTGGGGCCATGACATCACAATGATCCGGCCCCCATGATCGCCAGTAATCAGACCCGGAGCGAACATGTTCCAGGGACTGATTCTAATGGAGTGCTGCGTGCAAGATCACGGGGGTCCCCATCGGCAGGACCCCCGCGATCAGGCATCTTATCCCCTATCCTTTGGATAGGGGATTAGATGTCTTAGCGCCGGAGTACCCCTTTAAGGACATATAAGCATAAGATCGAGAGAGAGAAAAGTAACGGAATAAAAATACATAGTGGGACCACTCTGGGTTATATTAGCAACAAGATCTCCAGAATGGCTGCACCGATTTTCACCAATAGAAGCGTTAGAAGAAGGCACTATATACCCGTATATTTTGGTTACTGTGGACCACCCTGCTGTGGGTTTCCCTTTAAATGTTTATACGGCAAATTCCGTGAAGCAGATTTGTGTCCAGGAGAAATCTTTGGAAAAACCATGTTTTAATTGTCTGTCACTTGAACAAATGTTGGTGTAAAGCCTCAAAGTGTCATAAATACCGACAGGGGCTGTTTTTGAGGCTTTTTATTGGTTAAAAGGGGTACTCCGGTGGAAAAAAAAAAATTTTTAATCAACTGGTGCCAGAAAATTTAAGTGTATCTGTCGTCAACAAAAACTTTTTATATAATATAGATTATACCATTATATGTATATTTGTAATACACATTGGTTAAAAAATATGTATATTTTTGGCTGAAAAAATGCTGTCCCTGCAGCTATTGTCTGTGTGTCTCCATGAGGAGTCCAAAAACAGGAAGTGAGGGCGGGACAAGCAGGGACATGTGCAGACTTCTGGCTTGTCAATCATCCTCATGTCAGAGAGCCTCACTGCACAGAGCCCTGTTTGTCCACCATCACTTCCTGTATTTGGACTCCTCATAGAGACACACATGCACAGGGACAAAAATATACATATTTTTTAAACAATGTATATTACAAATATACATATAATGGTATTATCTACATTATATTAAAAAAAAAATTGTTGACGACAGGTACACTTTAAACAGTGCCCTCTGCTGACACGTCTGTTAATCTCAGGAAATGTCCAGAGCAGGAGAGGTTTGCCATTGGTATTTGCTCCTACTCTGGACAGTTCCTGACATGGACAGAGGTGTCAGCAGAGAGCACCGTGGTCAGACAGAAATTAAATTCAAAAAGAAAAGAACTTCCTGTGGAGTATACAGCAGCTGATAAGTACTGGAAGGGTTAAGGTTTTTAACAGAAGTCATTTACAAATCTGTATTACTTTCTGGCACCAGTAGATTAAAAAAAAAAAAAATTTCCACTGGAGTTCCCCTTTAAGGTTCTGCATGTAGTGGTATTTTTTGATATGAACTTCTCTGGATTGTCATGTGACCAAGAGGAAGTCAATAAAAAATATTTATGTTCTTGCAAGATCCAAAATCACCAGCTCTAAACTAGGTTCTAGACCAGGGGTGGGCAATCCCTGGCATGTGTGTCACTCATGGCATGTGGGGTGCTTTTGAGTGGCAGGCGGGGCTGGCTCCGGGCGGAGAGGCGCTTCTTCCGCTAATGGGGATCCAGGACACCGGATCCCCAGGCATGCGAATGCGAATGCACAAACGTACACACAGCTTAAGGATACATTCACATGTGCGGATTTTCGCAGTGTATTTAGCTGTTGATCCGCTGGTGAAGGCCCCGCTCTATGCTGGCTTTATATGTGCCTGCTGGCAATACACTGCTATGAGCAGACACAGTGCAGCGATGTGCGCGGCGTACTCGTACATCGCGGCCGCTCTCCCAGCTCTGTGCTAGGCAGAGAGCTCCCGCGATGTACCAGTATACTGCGACTCACATATCACAGTGTGTACGCTGGTAGTGGCGTATTGTAGCTACGAGCAGGCACATGTAAAGCCAGCATAGAGCGGGGCCTTCACCAGAGGATTTGCAGCGTAAAATACGCTGTAAATCCGCACGTGTGAACTCTGCTGTAGCGGGAGAAGAACGCAGCTTGTGCTGCCCAGGGGATCCATGCGTGGGAAATAGGTGAGTAAATGTTTTTTTTGTTTTTTTTATTCATCCTGGCATCAGCAGAGCAGGGGAGGGAAGGTGACGGGAGGGGGGAAGGGGGAATGCAAATGATGGTGATGAGGGGGGGGGGGGGTGCAAGTGATGGTGATGAGATGATGGTGATGATGATGATGATGGGGGGGGGCATTTTGTGCAAGTGATGATGAGGAGGTGCAAGTAATGATGAAGGGTGCAAGTGATGGGGGTGGTGGTGCAAGTGATGATGAAGGGGTGCAAGTGATGATAGGGGGTGCAAGTGATGATGAGGGGTGCAAGTGATGGGGGTGGTGGTGCAAGTGATGATGAAGGGGTGCAAGTGATGATAGGGGGTGCAAGTGATGATGAAGGGGAGCAAGTGATGATAGGGGGTGCAAGTGATGATAGGGGGTGCAAGTGATGATGAAGGGGTGCAAGTGATGATAGGGGGTGCAAGTGATGATGAAGGGGTGTAAATGATGGGGGTGGTGGTGCAAGTGATGGGGGGTGCAAGTAATGGGAAGGGGGGGTGCAAGTGACGGGGGTTGCAGGTGACGGGGAGGGGGATGATGATTTGGATGTGAAGGAGCACTGGCTACTTCCCTACCTGGCTACCTACACAATTACTTGCCAGGCTACCTACCTACTTTATTAATTTCCTGGTTACATACCCACCTACTTAGCCACCTGGCTACCTACCTACATAGCTACTTACCTACATACATACATACTACACATTTACCTACCTTGCTACCTACCTATGAACTTACCTCCATATCTACTTACCTACCTGCATAGCTACCTACCTACCTACTTATATCCAAGGAAAATCGTAGCTCACCAAAGTATAAAGTGCAGAATTCAGTGCCGTTTATTTAATTTCAAACAGTGTTACAGAGCAGGCTACGTTTCGTCGCTTCTCATGCTTGACAACGGTGAAGAAAGGTCGCTGAAACGTTGCTTGCTCTGTAACACTGTTTGGTATGGAATAAACACTGAATTCTGCACTTCTGGGGGTGCACTGGAAAAATGCAGAAACTAAGATGTTTGTCCTGCAGATGCTGCAGTGATGGGTTTGGGCTGGAAGAAGTCGTCATGGTGGTCTGAGCCAGATGGATAACAGAAGGAAAGAGGACGACGCAGATGGTAAAAGACGTGAATTGTGAGTCAGTTAATGTAACTGTATTTATATTATTGCGCAACACGACTGGGGTCTGTATTATGTAAGGGGTGGGGGTCTGTATTATGTGGGGTCTGATTCTGAGGTCTCTATTATGGTGGGTGGTGATTCTGGGGTCTGTATTATGGTGGGTGGTGATTCTGGGGTCTGTAGTATGGTTGGGACTGAGATTACAACACAGCATTGACTTTACCTCCTTCACTAACCATGACCCAATCATCATTTATTTGATAGAATATTGGGGTCTTGTACCCTTTAAAGTCAAGAAGAACACGGGGCTCTTATGAAAGGGAGTGAAGCATTACTGTCTTGACAGACAAGGGGCGCCCAGTCCATAGGCGTCAGGACCTGTCAAAGTGAAGTTACTCTCTGGATCAAATATACAGTGTCTGCCTAATCTGGGCAAGCTATTTCTTGCTTCAGGGAGAACTAAAGCCTCAGCACTAAACATAGCAATAATCCTGAGGAAATGCCGAAATCTGGGTGTTTAGTCAAGTGTTCCAGGAAGAAATGTTTAGTTACTCTTAGAGATGACTGATCTGAACAGAAATGTTGAGCGGATGATGGAGCACAGAGACCATGTCGGAGGACGCTCCTTACGTGAATTACTTCCAATCTGTTTACACATAAAAGTGCACGAGCATGCGTCCATTTGCATAGCCCTTCTCCTAAAGGAGAGAGGCCCCCCAACAAGCCATTCTGCGTTTAAGTCTCCCATCGTCGAAGCTCAGGAATGACCAACAATACTTCTAGCAATCACCTGGGCATTAACCCAAGTATCAACCAGGGAGCCAACAAGGTGGTGTCCCTGCTGAAGCTGGGACCACGGGGTTGCAGGGAGGTGCGGAACCTGACGACCACACGCACCTCCCCTAGACCGGACACACAGAAGGGTACTGCAGCCTGACAGTTCTTGTGTACAAATGAACACAAAAAGTGGCACAGTGACAATAACAACAAATATTAAAGGAGAACTCCGCCCCTACACACCTTATCCCCTATCCAAAGGAGGTGGGACCACCTCGATCAGACATCTTATCCCCTATGAATAGGGGATAAGATGTCTAGTGGCGCAGTACCCCTTTAAAAAAGTGGATGTGCGCTGTGAAGTGCAGCCTGGACATCCAGCTGGATCTATAAAAATTCCTTTGTTATCAAACAACCGGAACGCCGAAACGCTAGAGGTAAGTGCCCAAATAGAAAAAGAGTGAAGCACATGCTATGTGCTTTCACTCAAGTGGGTTCGCTATGCCCAGTAAATTACGGCCCCCTGGGGGTCACCACTCTGCGGGCACTTTTGCACTTTACCCTACTCGAATCTTATGGCCAGATCTGTCCCACTCTGCATGGTTCTCCCTTCTACCTTGGTGGTCTTCCACACGGCTATCTAACAAAACAGATACTATGCTTCATCTTAGACAAAAGACTGAGAAGCGATGCCAACGTGTGTCATTACCCCAGGTAGGATTAGCGTGGGTAACAGTGGTGACAGCATGCTCTCTGTAGTGATGAGGCCTCCACCGGACCAAGACCCAGCCTGGGATTGGCTGAAAACTTGTAACTAGCAGTCCAGTGAAAAACCTGTAACAAGATCCATCCTACCATGAGCCATTTTTAATACTGGTAGAATAATAGAACCAGGAAGAAACTGGTCTAATCCAGGCCCAATCCCCCATATTGCCTAACCCCCACTGCAAAATAGAGACCGATTTCTGTAAAGGGCATGGTTCCACCAGAAGCATAAATGGCACATGGTAGGTACAGATTTTTGCAGTGGGCCCAGAAGTTGCAAGTTACAACTCTATGACTTTATTAAGAAGATACACAATAGTCCTCATTCAGCAATCATCCTCCATGAATGTAGTACAAGGATGACTAATGGATCAGCAAAGATCGGATTGTTTTTGTGGCATTTCGTATCTTGTACATTTTGAGATACCTGAAGAAGAGATCATTACTGTGGAGGAAGTCGCATCCAAACTCTGAGCAGGAAGCAGAGGTGTAAATTTAAGGTGCAGGGCCACAACGCGAAATCAGTAACAAGACCCTGAATACATTTATAGTCTAGGTCTATGGGACTTCCGGTACTTTACTCCACTCTGCATCTCCGGGTGAATGTGTCAGTCCAGCTTGCAAGCCACACCCCCACAAAGCCAAGCCCCCTTCTATTTTGGGCTTACAATCTCTTCATGACAGCTCATCCTCACCTGAGAACGGGATAGGAGAACAGGATATGAGGTCGGGATATCAGGGCAAGATATGAGGACAAGATATGAGGGTAAGATATGAAATCAACATATATGGACGAGATATGAGGACAGGATATGATGACGAGACATGAGGTTGGGATAGGAGTATGAAATCGGAGGACAGTAAATGAGAATGGCATATAAGGACGAGATATGAGGATGGGAATTGAGAATGAGATAGGAGGTAGGGATAGGAGGACAGGATATGAGGACGAGATATGAGGACAGGATCTGAGAATGGGACATGAGGTTGGGATATGAGGAAAAGATATATGAGAAGGGGGTAAGAGGACGGGATATGAGGACGGGACATGAGGACGGGACATGAGGACGGGACATGAGGACGGGACATGAGGACGGGACATGAGGACGGGACATGAGGACGGGACAAGAGGATGGGACATGAGGTCAGGATATGAGGAGGGGATATGAAGACGGGAGATGAGGATGGGACATGAGGTCAGGATATGAGGAGGGGATATGAAGATGGGACATGAGGATGGGACATGAAGTCAGGATATGAGGAGGGGTTATAAGGGGCTGGATATGAGCGCGGGATATGAGGAAGGGATACGAGGAAGGGATATGAGGTCGGGATATGAGGAAAAGATAGGAGGACGGGATGTGAGAATGGAATATGAAGAGGGGATATAAGGCACTGGATATGAGGATTGAATATTAGGAAAAGATATGTGGAGGGGATATGAGGACGGGATATGAGGATGGGACATGAGGAGGGGATATAAGGGGCTGGATATAAGGTCGGAATATGAGGAAAAGATATGAGGACGGGATATGAGGACTAGATATGAGGTAGAAATATGAGGACAAACATGGCCCCAAATACATTTATAGTACAGGTCTCCTCATGTAGGAAAGGGAGACCTAACAGGCCCCCTAAGGCTCCAGGGCCCAGGTACAAGTGTACCCTCTGTGCCCCTTCCTGGCAGAAAGCCACATAAAAATTGTTAAAGGAAGTCACAACCAAACTCATATTACTGGAAGATTGTGGGATTGTTGGAGGAAGTTCTGCAATTATCCACATCACTAATTAGAGGGGTATTCTGCTGTAGACCGTTTTCTTTTTAATTATCCCCAGGCTGCCGGCATATAAAACAAAAACTTAGACTTACCTGCCGCCGCTGAAGCGGCGGCAGGTAAGTCTAAGTTTTTGTTTTATATGCCGACAGCCTGCGGATAATGTAAAAAAATAGGGTCTGCAACAGAATACCCCTTTAATATATATAAAATAAGAGAAAAAAAATAAAATTAAAACTCAGAAGGCAGTGGGAATAATATAATGTATATTGTAGTCCGCAAACTCCGGACTTCCAGCTGTTGCAAAACTGCAGGGAGTTGTAGTTTTGCAACAGCTGGAGGTCCACAGTTTGGAGACAACCATCCTAGATACGAATTATTATTTATGTTATTATGGTTATGTTATTACCAAATTACTTACTAGTTCAGAGACGGTTGAAGGCTTCATTGTCTACTACTAGGCCGCAGCATCCCATACTGATTAGTTTGGTTTTGTTATAGATAGCAGAAATCCTTCCGCTATCTTGTCTTCTCTTGTTTCGAAACATTGAGACGGTGGCTAGTCTAAGGAGGCCGGAGTTGTTTTTTTTATTTTTTTTTTATCATCATTTTATATCATCTAGTCAAAGTGAAATTTGTGAATTGGTCACCCATTGAAAAGATGCTTAGAGGACAGACATGGACAACCGGGACTAGCCCTACAGGCACAAGTATACAAGGTCAAAAAAAGTGGTGTGAAAAGTTCCTGCTCGATCAGATAAAACTAATTCATGTGGATGTAGGTTCCCATTAAAAACCAGTGGAGCCACCGGCATGATTAGGGATTTACTGATCCTCGTTGATAACCTCAAGACCTCCCGGGCTACAGGGAAGGTTTTGATACAGAAACCTTGGTGAAAGCTGGATAAACCAAATCCCTGAGGTTTGGAAAGGAAACGCAGGTGAGAAGTCAACCAGACAGGTTGGGGCAGGGGACTTATTTGGGAGGATTTCTGCGGTGAAGACATTCATGAAGGATGGTTGGAAGATTCCAGGTGAGAGGTGTCGAGTGAAGATGATTGGTGACTTCTTGATGGCAAAGGTTGAGGGAAGCAACTTG
Organism: Hyla sarda; assembly: GCF_029499605.1. Lineage (NCBI taxonomy): Eukaryota > Metazoa > Chordata > Amphibia > Anura > Hylidae > Hyla > Hyla sarda. The sequence goes on from NC_079191.1 coordinate 18,913,295, forward strand.
CGGAAGTGAAGAGAGTAAGAGGTCAGCCGGGCTATAGGGCGAGGAACGTTACAGTCTCCATCAGTCATATCTACGTGTCTACGGTGTATCACAAACCTGTCAAAGCGGACGTTCGGTTAGCAGTATTAAACTATAGATTGTGTTTTACTTCCAAGTAGGTGCAAAAGCTACAGGATTATTCTTATTTTATTATTATTTTTATTATTATTATTATTAATAATAATATTATTAATTATTTGTATTAGTTTTAATAATATTATTTATTATTATTATATTTTTATTATTAATAATAATATTATTTTTTTTTAAATTTTATTATTATTATTAATTTATTTTTATAATACCCCTGGTTCCAGGGCACTGTACATTTGATAATGGTTTGAATACATGACACAAACGCCTGTAGTGTGAACTTGGTACAAAAAAAGACAAACCCTATATAGAGGGAGAGGGCCCTGCCCAACAGGGCGTACAATCGGGTGGCGAGGAGGGAAACCGTAGGTGAGGTGAACTGTTGGTCATCTATGAGGGGTTAGGGAGGAAGCCTTTTTTTTTTAATGGGGTCTTCAGGTTGCATTTTAAAGGAATACTCTGCCCCTAGATATTCCGCCCCTAAATATCTTATCCCTTATCCAAAAGGATAGGGGATAAGATGTCTGATCTCGGGGGGGCCTGCCGCTGGGGACCCCCGCGATCTCCTTGCTGCACCTGGCATTCGTTTAGAGCATGACATCACAGCCACGTTCCGCTCATGACGTCACGACCATGCCCCTTCAATGCAAGTCTATGGGAGGGGGTGTGACAGTTGTCACACCCCGTCTCCTCAATGCAAGTCTATGGGAGGGGGCGTGATGGCCGTCAAGCCCCCTCCCATAGACTTGCATTGAGGGGGCATGGTCTTGATGTCATGAGCGGGGTGGGTCCGTGACGTCACAAGCCTCCACTCTGCATCGGCAGTCATCCGGCACAGAGCGAAGTTCACTCCGTGCACCGGATGTCTAGGGTACCGAAGCCGAGATCGTGATCAGACATCTTATCCCCTATCCTTTGGATAGGGGATAAGATGTCTAGGGGCGGAGTACCCCTTGAAGGTCAGGATGGTGAGTGAGAGCTGGATGTGTCAGGGTAGTGAGTTTCAGTGTACGGGGGAAGCACAGGAGAAGAGACCGTGAGGTGCGGATGAGAAAAGAGCACGGGTGAAGGTCATAAAAATATTGGAGATTATGTGAGGGATGAAATTGGGAGATTAGGTCAGAGATGTATGGGGGGGGGGGGGTGGGGCAGGTTGTGGACGGCCTTGTATAGCATTATGAAGAGTTTAAACTGAATAAGTTGGAACTGGTATCCAGTGAAGTGATTAGCAAAGGGGGAGGCAGAGGAGAAGCGAGGGGAGAGGTGGATTAGTCGAGCAGCAGAGTTGAGGATGGACTGGAGGGTAGTAAGAGTTTTTGATGGAGGCCACAAAGAAGACTGTTGCAGTAGGTGGGAAATAATGAGGGCATGTGCCAGAAGTTAATTGAGTCAGAGGTGAGAAATGAGCAGATTTGAGAAATGTTTTTGTGGTGGAGGCGTCAGGAACTGGTGGTGTCTGAATGTGTGGCTTTGGGGGCCACGGAGAGTCCAAGGTGACCCCAAGGCAGCAGACTTGTGGGACTGGAGAGACAGTGGAGAGTGGACATATGTATTTGAAAAACATACAAAAGACTGACAGATATGGAGGGAGAATGTAGTAGAAGAAGACGTTGTGCATACTTGTATAAGGTTCTATGACCTGAAGACTATAGATACAAGTAGCAGACCGGGTGGGACACACATGGCACGTTACATTTTGGACATTGAGTTGCTTTAACTTTCTGGCAATTGGTCTTTAGAAAACATTTATGTTGGTGTCTTCTGTGTTCAATATATTTACATTCTGTCTTTGAAATAATTTATACATTTGCTGGGAGTTGTAGTTTTGCAAACGTTGAAGACACGCTGGTTGGGAAACACCGACTGGACAGTTTCCTCTGGCTAGACCCAAGTGTAGAGTCTGAAGGTGCCCATACACATGCAATGGCTGTCCTCTCATCTGGCCATCTCTTCAAATCCCCCCCATCTACATAAATGCTTGGCTCTCGATCATGTGTTCTCATAGAAAAGAATAGGGGTGAACCAATACCAGTCTCCTCTGGCCACAGCTTATCTCTCCGAGAACAAAGGGATCAGGCAATTGAAAAACCAAACTTGCCCGATCCTTAGCATCCTATTTTGTGGAGAGTTGAGAACTCTTTATACACATTGAGGGAGATTTATCAAAACCTGTGCAGAGGAAGAGTGGTGCAGTTGCCCATAGCAACCAATCAGATTGCTTCTTTCATTTTCCACAGGCCTCTTCAGAGGCCTGTGGAAAATGAAAGAAGCAATCTGATTGGTTGCTATGGGTAACTGCACCACTCTTCCTCTGCACAGGTTTTGATAAATCTCCCCCATTGGCCCTAATTTACTAAGTGTCTCTTTGTGGGTTTTAATTCCCTACAATTTATTTTCCACGGTATTTACTAAGGTTTCCCTACATTTTCCACTTTCCCTACATTTTGCTTTTTTTTTACACATGTTCTGATCTGTCGGGTTTTCCTGTGGAAACCTTAGTAAATGTGTTGGGTTTTTGTGAAAATGTCGGGAACACGCCCCTTTTCAGTGACCCCCCCCCTTTCTCCGATGACCACGCCCCTTTTTCGGGTTTTCTTAGCAAAATGGAGAGTTAGTCTGGGTTTTTTCAATTCTGGCGCCATGTGCACCTGACAAAACATGTCGGGTTTGCAATGGGCCCTGATTTACTAACATGATCCCGACTCTTTTTATCGGGTTATGCGACACAACTGTCGGGTTTTCTAATTACTCAGAGTATTTTTTTTTAACCCGACTAAAGGGGCGTGGTTTGCATAATTAGTGTCGTGTTCCCGACATTTTCCTGGAAACCCGACAGTTGTATTTAAAAACCCACCAGAAAAATAGTGAAATACTGACCTTGAAAGCTCGACTGCCTTGAGGTGCGGGGAATCGGTGAAAAAGTGTGTGTGTTTTTTTTTAATCCTTTGTCCCCTTAGTAACTTTTTATATATACATTTTTTATTTCTTTTTAATTTTTTTTTAACTGAAATAATTCCATTTTCCAGTCTAAGCTGAAGATGATGGAATCCCCTCCATTCCCCTCCCCCCTCTGACGGTAGACTACTAGGTTCGGGCTCCTTGCTGCAGAATGTCGGCTCTGTCTGTAGCTGCAGGGGGAGGAATGGCCTCGACGATTTCAGAAAATTCTCAACAATGACAGTAATTCCATAATAACTGGTAACAATCGCTAAAGTGGAGCATCAGATGGGAATTTCACTTATTTTTTACATTTAGGTCTTATTGGACAAGGCCATCCCACATTTTCAACAGTAAGGTTATATTGACATATAGGCATTTTGTGGTCTTTTAAGCCTTTGTTGCCCTTTCTTATACAGTGACCCCTCGACCTACGATGGCCCCGACATATGATGAAATCGACATACGATGCTTTTTTATGTTGGGGCCATCGCATTAAGTGCTATCCGGCAGCGCCAAATGCTTAAGCTGCTGCCGGATAGCAGCTTAATGTTCCCCTTGTGGTGCGGTAAGTATTACTTACCCCTCCATGATGCTCCGGGGTGCCCTCTGTGTCCAGCGCTGGTCCTCCGGTGTCTTCTCGGCCCTCTCCAATGACGTCAATACGCTGCTGCGCACGCCATCCAATAGGAATGGCGTACGCAGCGGCGTAATGACGTCGCTACGCAGGCCCAGTAAGGCCTTGCGGAAGACAGCGGAGGACTGGAGAAGACAGAAGAGGACCTCAGAAGACAGCGGAGAACCGGAGAAGACCAGGAAAGCCCAGCGGAGGCCCGGGGTCACCATCGGGAGCGGCGGGGACAGGTGAGTACAGCTTCCTATACTTTACATTGCACGAATCCCTCAACATACGATGGATTCGACAAACGATGGCTTGTTTGGAACGAATTACCATCGTATGTTGAGGGACCACTGTACTATCGGGTGTGAACAGAGGCATAGAGGTGGCTACTATTAGACGGGTGCACTTGTGTGAGGACCGTAAGATAATGGAGTAGCTCAAAAGGAAGCCAATAAATATAGCTGGTGCAGCAGAGGTGCTAGGATAAACAAAAGATAGTAGCATCAATATTCGGGGTAACTAGCAAAGAAAAACGATATCCGCACTCACCGCATGAATCGCGACCAAGAGCTCCTACATGGAGATGCCGTTCGATCCGGGAGGTCACTGCTGCATAGCGTTCAGAAGGTGACTAGCGGTAATTTCGCGCACTTAGAGCTTCATCCGGCGCTAAGTGGTAATAAAGAGAAAGATTTTCTAGAAACTTGGGAGTGCATTGACGTTGTGTGGTATTACGGAGCCATACAGTTTGGGGGGTCCTGAGGGTCCATGCACATTGCAATGAACTGTCATTAAAGGGGTACTCCGGTGCTCCAGCGTTCTAAACATTTTGTCCAGAACGCTCGGAGCCGGAGGCCGTGATCGTGATGTCACGGCCACGCCCCTCGTGACGTCATACCCCCGCCAGAGTCAGGTACGGGCAGACAGTGGGTTTAATAGTAAGCTGGGTCAAGCACAAGAGAAGCCTATATGAGCTCATAAATACATGTAACACGTGGCAGGAAGGAGATCCTTTATATAGGTGGGAGGAAGGGGGGGAGGGCTGCGTCCCGTTTGGTCTTATTCCTTTCTGTATTGGTAAGAACTGGTGCAGAACCCCTCTCTAAAGGGAACTGCCTTGTCAGCAAATTAAAGGCGTAATCCGGTGAAAAACATTATTATTATTTTTTTTAAATCAACTGGTGCCAGAACGTTAAACAGATTTGTAAACTACTTCTATTTAAAAATCTTAATCCTTCCAGTACTTATCAGCTGCTGTATGCTCTAGAGGAAGTTGTGTAGTTGTTTCCAGTCTGACCACAGTGCTCTCTGCTGACACCTCTGTCCGTGTCAGGAACTGTCCAGAGCAGGAGCAAATCCCCATAGCAAACCTCTCCTGCTCTGGACAGTTCCTGAGACTGACAGAGGTGTCAGCAGAGAGCACTGTGGTCAGTCTGGAAAGAACTACACAACTTCCTCTATAGCATACAGCAGCTGATATGTTCTGAAAGGATTAAGATTTTTAAATAGAAGTAATTGACAAATTTGTTTAACTTTCTGGCACCAGTTTAATGGAGGGGGTATTGAACAATGGGTCATGGAAGGTAAAGGGAAATATACACCAGACCTTTCTGTCCTTGGGGGCCAAATCAGACGCCATAATAGGAGGCTCATTTAGATATCTACTATGTGGCCCCTTTCTTCTCTGTAAACCACTGGATATACAACTGCAGTAAATTTTAGTCACATATACTGCAGACATCCAAGGCTCATCCTCAGATTTCTTATATGGATATACACGTTGGACTAGGGGTACTCCGGTGGAAAACTTTTTTTTTTAAATCAACTGGTGCCAGAAAGTTAAACAGATTTGTAAATGACTTCTATTACAAAATCTTAATCCTTCCAGTACTTATTAGCTGCTGAATACTACAGAGGAGATTATTTTCTTTTTGGAACACAGAGTTCTCTGCTGACATCCCGAGCACAGTGCTCTCTGCTGACATCTCTGTCCATTTTAAGAACTTTCCAGAGTAGGAGAACATCCCCAGAGAAAACATATGCTGTTCTGGACAGTTCCTAAAATGGACAGAGATGTCAGCAGAGAGCACTGTGGTCATGATGTCAGCAGAGAGCTATGTGTTCCAAAAAGAAAATAATCCTTCCAGTACTTATTAGCTGCTGAATACTACAGAGGAGATTATTTTCTTTTTAGAACACAGAGCTCTCTGCAGACATCACGAGCACAGTGCTCTCTGCTGACATCTCTGTCCATTTTAAGAACTGTCCAGAGTAGGAGAACATCCCCAGAGAAAACATATGCTGTTCTGGACAGTTCCTAAAATGGACAGAGATGTCAGCAGAGAGCACTGTGGTCATGATGTCAGCAGAGAGCTATGTGTTCCAAAAAGAAAATAATCCTTCCAGTACTTATTAGCTGCTGAATACTACAGAGGAAATTATTTTCTTTTTGGAACACAGAGTTCTCTGCTGACATCATGACCACAGTGCTCTCTGCAGACATCTCTGTCCATTTTTAGGAACTGTCCAGAGCAGCATATGTTTTCTCTGGGGATGTTCTCCTACTCTGGACAGTTCTTAAAATGGACAGAGGTGTCAGCAGAGAGCACTGTGCTCGTGATGTCTGCAGAGAGCTCTGTGTTCTAAAAAGAAAAGAATTTCCTCTGTAGTATTCAGCAGCTAATAAGTACTGGAAGGATTAAGATATTTTAATAGAAGTAATTTACAAATTTGTTTAACTTTCTGGCACCAGTTGATTTAAAAAAAAAGAAAAAAAAGTTTTCCCACCGGAGTACCCCTTTAAAGGGGTACTCTATTGCAGAACCTCTTAACACGTCGCATCCACAGGATAGGGGATAAGTGTCTGAACTCCTGCCGGGCACCTCGTCTCTCTCTGTGCCTGGAGCGTCGCGGGGGGTCCATCTGCTCGGATCAGACACTTATTTCCTATCCTGTGAATAGGGGATAAGATGTTCTGCAATGGAGAACCCCTTTAAGTGAATATAAGCCTTGAAAATGTATATAACATCAGATCATTGTGACGCCCCAAACTTATATTCTGCATAAAAAAATGGGAATGGGACTTAGAGAACCCCGTAAAAATGGGGGGGGGGGGGGGGGTAGAGAATAATATACAGAGGGAAGAAGACTGTAACGCCAAACTATACATATACATATAGTAGCCAGGGGTCAGAACTTAATAATAACACTAATGGCAATAATGACACATAAGCTGTCAGTAACAATACTGGGAATCTGAGAGTAACATAAAAGCCTCGCTGGTCATTATAATAATAAAGTAATTAACATCATTACATACAAGTGTGTACAACGCAGGTTATGTAACAAATAAGGAGTATTAATCACTCATCCCGGCCATAATACATGTCTAATAATAAGTACTGGTAATCTAGGATATTATACCGCCATATCTTTTACCAAGCAGCACCGCACACCCTGTGAAGCCCCGGTACTTGTGTAACTTTGGGACGGTGACATTCTTACCGCTGTCGTCATCAAATCCATCGCAATATGCTTCTTCTTGTTTGTTTTCCTCGAAGTAAAGCTAGTTTTATCACACATAGAGATTAGCGCGATAATCCTCAAAGCATGTTAGATTGTAACGAGAAGTCATCGGATCCGATAATCACCTGAATACAAGTTTAGCTGGGTTGTAGAGGGTTAACAAGAGGTCCTCTACCCAGTCCTTAAAGGAGTAGTCCAGTGGTGACTCAGTGGTTTACAACTTATCCCCTATCTTAAGGATAGGGGATAAGTTGCAGATCGCGGGGGGTCCGACCCCTGGGGCCCCCCGCGATCTCCTGTACGGAGCCACGACAGTCCGCGGGAAGGGGGCGTGTCGACCTCCGCACGAAGCGGCGGCCGACACGCCCCCTCAATACAACTCTATGGCAGAGCCGAAGCGCTGCCTTCGGCAATCTCCGGCTCTGCCATTGAGATGTATTGAGGGGGCATGTCGGCCGCCGCCTCGTGCGGGGGTCGACACCCGCTATCTCGGCGGAGAGCCGGGGCCCCGTACAGAGAGATCGGGGGGGGGGGGGGCCCAGCGGTCGGACCCCCCGCGATCTCAAACTTATCCCCTATCCTTAGGATAGGGGATAAGTTTTTCACCACTGGACTACCCCTTTAAGCCCCACCACCGACAGTGGTGGGCCACTGATTTATAGTATAGGGCACTGTTTCTCAACCAGGGTGGCACCAGCTGTGGCAAAACTATAACTCCCGGCATGCCCGGACAGCCAACGGCTGTCCGGGCATGCCGTGAGTTATAGTTTTGCCACAGCTGGTGCCACCCTGGTTGAGAAACAGTGCCCTATTGTAGTTTTGCCACAGCTGGAGGCACCCTAGTTGGGAATCACTGGTATAGGGTATCAGGATCCTCTGCCGCGACCTCAGCACCCCTATAGTAGTGGGCCTTCCGATTTAATCACTCATTCTAAAGGGAACTTTATAATGGGGAATAGTTTGTTTCCTAGCCGAATCCCTCTCTCGCCTTTATATGCAGAGCTATTCCAAATACAAAACCAATACCTATGTAAAAAGGTCCCCCCGACAAAGAAGTATTAAACAGTGCTTATTGAAATAATTTTGGTAAAAGTGTTCAGAAATAATCTGGGTGTAATGGTGGAGGAGGATGAGAAAAAGACCAATCTACATTCTATCCAAATCCCAAATTGTGGTGTTCGAATGGAAATAGTCATTGAGACCGGATTGTTCTGTCAATTTCACGGTTTTAAAGAATTATACGGTTGTGCAGCCTCGTGAATAACTGGCTCAGTCCTGTCCTCAGCACCCCATAGGGTAGTGGGCCTTCTGATTTGATCATTCATTGTAAGGGAAACCTCATAACGGGGAATAGTTTCTTTCCTAGCAGAATAGTTTCCAAGTACAAAACCAATACCTATGTGAAAGGTTCCCCGACAAAGGAGTGTTAAACAGTGCTTATTGAAATAATTTTGGTAAAAGTGTTCAAAAATAATCTGGGTGTAATGGTGGAGGAGGATGAGAAAAAGACCAATCTACATTGTATCCAAATACAATACCATGTGATCGTATAACCATGAGAAGGGGGAAGCTAGACTAAACAATAGTCTATTGAAAGTAATAATATTATAAAAGCTAGATTTCTGCAGATCCAGGGATTTATTCTATAGGTGGCACTAGACACGGCTTTCTTCTGTTTAGGGGGAAACTAATTTACATACTTTTTTTTTCCTATGGTGCATTGTCTGTAAGACCCCATTCACAAGCTCTGTCTCTTCAATGAGAATCTGTACATTCCAAAATATTAGGATTTTTACCATGATTAGGAGCTAATGCAAATCCCAAATCGCGGGGGTCAAATGTAAATTGTCACGAAGAACAGAAAGTTCTATAAATTTCACATGTTATGGATATGCCAGGGTGCACCAATAGCTATGTCAGGAATGTGGCAGCGTGCATCAAGAGCTGTATTATGGATGTGCCATGGTGCACCAATAGTTGTGTCAGGGAGGTGCCAGGGTGCACCAATACCTATGTCAGGGATGTGCCAGGGTGCACCAATAACTATGTCAGGGATGTGCCAGGGTGCACCAATAACTATGTCAGAGATGTGCCATGGTGCACCAATAACTATGTCAGGGATGTGCCAGGGTGTGTGGGCACTCTGCAGAATTTATAGCATGCACTGCCCCCTTTTCAAAGCTGAGACCTGCCAGTGTCATGGATTGTTCTCAATCATCATCTGGGAAGACCAGGTGATGTCAATCTCAAAGGTTTTAAATGCCCAGACTCATCTGACCTTGCCCCAACAATCAGCACCATGGGTTCTTCGAAGCAGTTGTCTAGAAATTGAAAATAGTTGACGCTCACAAAGCTGGAGAAGGCTATAAGAAGATAGCAAAACGTTTTCAGATGTCAATATCCTCTGTTCGGAATGTAATTAAGAAATGGCAGTCATCAGGAACAGTGGAAGTTAAAGCAAGATCTGGAAGACCAAGAAAAAATATCAGACAGAACAGCTTGCAGGATTGTGAGAAAAATAATTAAAAACCCACATTTGACTGCACAATCCCTCCAGAAAGATCTGGCAGACACTGGAGTTGTGGTACACTATTCCACTATAAAGAGATACTTGTACATATATGGTCTTCATGGAAGAGTCATCAGAAGAAAACCTCTTCTACGTCCTCACCACAAAAATCAGCGTTCGAACTTTGCAAATGAACATATAGACAAGCCTGATGCATTTTGGAAACAAGTTCTGTGGACCGATGAGGTTAAAATTCTACTTTTTCGCCGGAATGAGCAAAGGTACGTGTGGAGAAGAAGGGGAACAGAATTTAATGAAAAGAACCTCTGTCCAACTGTTAAGCATGGGGGTGGATCAATCATGCTTTGGGGTTGTATTGCAGCCAGTGGCACAGGGAACATCTCACAAGTAGAAGGAAAAATGGATTCAATAAAATTTCAGCAAATTTTGGATGCTAACTTGATGCCATCTGTGAAAAAGCTGACGTTAAAGAGAGGATGGCTTCTACAAATGGATAATGATCCTAAACACAACTCGAAATCCACGGGAGATTACATCAAGAGGCATAAACTGAAGGTTTTGCCATGGCCTTCACAATCTCCTGACCTCAACATAATTGAAAATCTATGGATAGACCTTAAAAGAGCAGTGCGTGACAGACAGCCCAGAAATCTCAAAGAACTGGAAGACTTTTGTAAGGAAGAATGGGCAAAGATACCTCAAACAAGAATTGAAAGACTCTTGGCTGGCTACAAAAAGTGTTTACAAGCTGTGATATTGGCAGTACAAGATATTAACTCTGCAGGGTACCCAAACTTTTGCAGATGCCATTTTTTTGTTTTCTGTTATTTTGAAAGTGTAAATGATGGAAATAAAATCTAACTTTTGTTGACATATTATAAGAATGTCTAATCTGTAATTTGATGCCTTTTGGAGATTTTTCCATCTTTCCTTGGCTTCTTTATGCACATTAATAATTTTTTTTTACCTGGGGTGCCCAAACTTTTGATCCCCACTGTACCTCTCCCTATATACTCATGAGCACTTCCCTAGGCTGCTAATACCTCTACATATACACCCATAAAAACATCTTTCTCTACTGCTAATACCTAATATGACATTGTATGAAAAAATAAGGAGCGTGTTTGTATGCAAAACAAATAACAGAAGAATAAGAAAATCCGATCATAAAACATAAAAAGGGCTTAAAAATGTGAAATAACCGGCAGCAACTTTTACACTGTTTTTTTTTAAAACCGTGTTGTATTTTTGAACTTTTTTTTTTTTTTACAGCTACAAATACGCCCAAAAATAAAAAAATGGTTTAAAATCAAATGGTTAATGGAAATCCTTCCTTTCAGGAACCCAGTGAGATAATATTCCCCCATCTCCTGCCTGACAGCGATCGTCCTCGTTCCTCCGCCTCATCAATTATAGATTATTGTTCCTTATATATGTTTTATTGGGAATGTGGAAGGAGATGAACTTTCAAGCTCCCTTAGGGAAGTAGGAGACTGATAGGTGAAGGTGCGTTCTATAGACACGCACCTTCTATAAGCCAATAAATAAAAAATAGTTTTGTCAGGACCTGGAATATTTCTCAAGGGTCACCTGTGGACGAGCTGAGTCACATCACATCCCAGCTGTACCATTGTTACCGAACATACAATTGAGCGCCGGGTCTATCAGGTAGCGGGACGTACCACGTTGAATGATGACTTTAGCGAGAAGCGAGCAATTAATTACAATGAATAATGGGGATTGTGGCCTGTGATTGATACGACCCACCCTCCTAACACTTGGATAATGTAAGCAAATGTCCCCTTGATAGCGCCCCCCCCCCTTCTTCCCCATTCATCAGTTATACAGCAGCGAACAAAATGCATCCACTCCCCAACCCTGAATTTATGGGAGACACCAAGTGTTTAAACTTGTTCAGGGTATAAATTACATAGGGAAACATCTAATTTCTCGCCATAGTCATCAATCTCGGCAGATGTTCCTACAGTGACAGGGACGAGAGACATGGAAACAGCAGGTTTACAGCTTTTATTGCCTTCATCTCAGATCGGTTCCTTGGCTTCTTTGGTTTATTGTTGTTATAGGACTGCAGATTAATGTATCCACTTGGCCCTTTTCATGTGTTGGTCTTCTAAGGGTAACTAAAAAGTGCTTACTACAGTAGAATCTCCCTATAGCGGACACTCACAGGCAAAAAAGAAGTGTCCGCTATTGAGAGATGTCCCCTATTGGAAAAAAGTCTCAAAAATCTTTCTAGATAATGGAATACTGTACAATACTCACTCCAGAGTGTAATTAAAAAGCAATATTACAGTAGAATCTCCCTGTGAAGTCTAATCACCCCCTGTACCATTTCGTCCCCCATGCTATTTTATTACCCCCCCCCCTTGATCCCTCCAATGACACTTTATTCCTCCCCCCTTGAATCCCCCCCCGTGCCACTTTATTTCCCCTGTGCCAAATCATCCCCCCCCCCTTACCGCCTGTGCTACATGATTTCCCCTTGATCCCCCCTTTGCCAGACACACAATAAGACATGGCAGAGTATGATTAAGGTAGTACTTCACCCAAAATGCGTCACTTCCTGTCAGGTCTTATTGTGTGTCTTTACTATGGAATAAACTCCATTGATTTATCACGCACCTTGCCCCCTGGAATTCCTTTTTTCTCTATTGTTTTTTTGGTGTAACCCTGTACTGTCCGCGCTGTAGCATGGTCGCTGCATGTGAGCTGGAATTATTTGTTTACCAAAATGTTATTAAGTTGGATCCAATATTTTTGGTCCATATAATGTACACAGTGAGTGCAGCATAGGCTGATCATGTTTACTTGAGGCAAAAGACAGGATGGGTTATAAATAGTTGTAGTCCCCTATACTGCCCCCATATATAGTTGTAGCCCCTATACTGCCCCCATATATAGTTGTAGGCCCCTATACTGCCCCATATATAGTTGTATGCCCCAATACTGCCCCCATATATAGTTGTATGCCCCTATACATAGTTGTATGCCCCTATACTGCTCCCATATATAGTTGTAGGCCACTATACTGCCCCCATATATAGTTGTATGCCCCTATACTGCTCCCATATATAGTTGTAGCCCCTATATTGCCCCCATATATAGTTGTATGCCCCTATACTGCCCCCATATATAGTTGTATGCCCCTATACTGCCCCATATATAGTTGTAGGCCCCTATACTGCCCCCATATATAGTTGTATGCCCCTATACTGCCCCCATATATAGTTGTAGGACTCTATACTGCTCCATATATAGTTGTGGGACTCTACACTGCCCCATATATAGTTGTAGCCCCTATACTGCCCCCATATATAGTTGTATGCCCCTATACTGCCCCCATATATAGTTGTAGCCCCTATACTGCCCCCATATATAGTTGTAGGCCCCTATACTGCCCCATATATAGTTGTATGCCCCAATACTGCCCCCATATATAGTTGTATGCCCCTATACATAGTTGTATGCCCCTATACTGCTCCCATATATAGTTGTAGGCCACTATACTGCCCCCATATATAGTTGTATGCCCCTATACTGCTCCCATATATAGTTGTAGCCCCTATACTGCCCCCATATATAGTTGTATGCCCCTATACTGCCCCCATATATAGTTGTAGGCCCCTATACTGCCCCATATATAGTTGTAGGCCCCTATACTGCCCCCATATATAGTTGTATGCCCCTATACTGCCCCCATATATAGTTGTAGGACTCTATACTGCTCCATATATAGTTGTGGGACTCTATACTGCCCCATATATAGTTGTAGCCCCTATACTGCCCCCATATATAGTTGTATGCCCCTATACTGCCCCCATATATAGTTGTAGGCCCCTATACTGCCCCATATATAGTTGTAGGCCCTATACTGCCCCCATATATAGTTGTAGGACTCTATACTGCCCCATATATAGTTGTAGCCCCTATACTGCCCCCATATATAGTTGTATGCCCCTATACTGCCCCATATATAGTTGTATGCCCCTATACTGCCCCCATATATAGTTGTATGCCCCTATACTGCCCCATATATAGTTGTATGCCCCTATACTGCCCCATATATAGTTGTAGGACTCTATACTGCCCCCATATATAGTTGTAGCCCCTATACTGCCCCATATATAGTTGTATGCCCCTATACTGCCCCATATATAGTTGTAGCCCCTATACTGCCCCCATATATAGTTGCATGCCCCTATACTGCCCCCATATATAGTTGCATGCCCCTATACTGCCCCCATATATAGTTGTAGGCCCCTATACTGCCCCCATATATAGTTGTAGCCCCTATACTGCCCCCATCTATAGTTATAAGCCCCATATAGTTGCAGGCCCCTCTTCTCTATGCCCCCACCCCCCATATACATTAGTAGTTAGGCGGCCTGCCCAGACACTCTGCTCCGGGGTTGGGACCGACTGCTATGGCTGGAGCATAACAGTAGGTCCTGAAGAGCACTGAAGCGGATGTGGGCAGTAGTTTAGTATCCCCCTGGTCCCATCAAGGGTGTCACAAACACGGCAGCCATTGCCTACTAACATAGTGACTGCACAAATAAATTTAGTAAACAAAAAACAGTACAAAATCGAGATTTTTTTTTATAAAAAAGACCAGACGGTCTCATAATAAGAAAAAAAAATGGGACATGTGGGTCAGCTTCCTCACCACTTCTGAAAAAACAAAAGGGACACCTATACTTTATAAAATAACACAGAACATAGCCGCAGCAATCCTCCATATATACGAGACCCTGCTGTATATAATGCACTAATACAGCCCGGTGAAATAAAAGACTAAATCATAACTTGACTTCCTCGGAGATTTACTGCATGTCTCACTATGAAATGCTCCATCCAGTGCTGGGTTTGCAGACAATCAGTTCTTTGTTTTCCAGAATTATTTCGGCTGCAATGTCTAGATACAGTCACTTATAAATAATGTGCGAGCGTTAAAAAAAAAAAAAAAGGAAAAAAAATAAAAAGAAAAAGGGAACTTTATACTTTTAATTTTTTTTTTTCGTTTGAACCTGTCGGGAAATAGTGTCACCTCCCTAGTAGAGTTCAGTTCCCGTTGACAGACGCACACGGCTCGGCACGGAGGTGGAATTCACTGTTAACTGTCAAGAGAGAAAAGCTCTGCCGAGAAGCTGCTCTGAATGCCAAGACAATGCACAAACACCGGCGCTGCCAACACGACGTAGTCTTGCGGTGGCTTCTTGTGGACTTATGCTGTGCAGTGCACGTACCTCCCTGGCACATAAGGGACACTTGGCGAAGAATCAACCGGAACCTTTTTTTTTTTTCTATCAGGCCTGGCACAGACATATATAATCCTTTAATTGCACCTTTTTTTGTGTTCAACAAAAGAAACAATTTTTAATTTAGGATACCTCAGGAGGCAGGGTCACATAGAGTCAGACTGAGGGCAACAACGTCATGTGATACAACATGTAAACCTGACCTGGGTGCAAGTCAATAAGGAAATCATCTTTACTATCTTGAGGCGTGGTGGACGTTCAGAAGACGTCATGGTCCATATTTATTACAGAACAAGCTGCATTGGAACCAAAGTGATGGTACGTGTGGATATTATCACCAACTGACCAAAACAGATGACACAGGTATAGGCCAACGCGTGAAATATGGACAAAGGTAAAGGCCAAAGTGGACACAGGTGTAGGCCAAAGTGCGAAAAATGGACACAGGTAAAGGTCAAAGTGGACACAGGTGTAGGCCAACGCGTGAAATATGGACAAAGTTAAAGGCCAAAGTGGACACAGGTGTAGGCCAAAGTGCGAAAAATGGACACAGGTAAAGGTCAAAGTGGACACAGGTGAAGGTCAATCACATTGTCTGAAATAATCTGAACAAAAAAATGTAACATTGTAGCTTGAAGGTTGTCGAATATGAGCTTGTTTCAGACAATTTTTCTTCTCTCTTAAGTGTTCAGGAATTCACAGGATTGGCACTTGTTGAGGTTTGTGAACCATCTACTTCTACCCTACAACAGGCGATGGAAGATAGATGTCAGATGAGTTGGCGCTTTCCAGGTTTGCCATCCACCATATTGGTTTTTTTTCAGGTAATAACTGGGAATGTTCTCTACACTATTGCCTAAGATTATACATACTGTCCAGGGTGGACTGGTTTCATCACTTTTGCCTCGTACAGTGGGGCAAAAAATTATTTATTTACCAACCAATTGTGAAAGTTCTCCAACTTAAAAAGATGAGAGGCTGTAATTTTCATCATAGGTTATAACCTCAACTATGAGAGACAGAATGAGAAAAAAAAATCCATAAAATCACATTGTCTGATTTTTAAAGAATTAATTTGCAAATTATGGTGTAAAATAAGTATTTGGTCACCTACAAACAAGCAAGATTTCTGGCTCTCACAGACCTGTAACTTCTTCTTTAAGAGTCTCCTCTGTCCTCCACTCGTTACCTGTATTAATGGCTCCTGTTTGAACTTGTTATCAGTATAAATGACACCTGTCCACAACCTCAAACAGTCACACTCCAAACTCCACTATGACAAAGAGCTGTTGAAGGACACCAGAAACAAAATTGTAGACCTGCACCAGGCTGGTAAGACTAAATCTGAAATTGACAAGCAGCTTGGTGTGAAGAAATCAACTGTGGGAGCAATTATTAGAAAATGGAAGACATACAAGACCACTGATAATCTCCCTCGATCTGGGGCTCCCCGCAAGATCTCACCCCGTGGTGTCAAAATGATCACAAGAATTGTGAGAAAAAATCCCAGAACCTCACAGGGGGACCTAGTGAATGACCTGCAAAGAGCTGGGGCCAGAGTAACAAAGGATACCATCAATAACACACTACGCCGCGAGGGACTCAAATCATGCAGTGCCAGATGTGTCCCCCTCCTTAAGCCAGTACATGTCCGGGCCTGTCTGAAGTTTGCTAGAGAGCATTTGGATCATCCAGAATAGGATTGGGAGAATGTCATATGGTCAGATGAAACCAAAGTAGAACTTTTGGTAAAAACACAACTCGTTGTGTTTGGAGGAAAAAGAATGCTGAGTTGCATCCAAAGAACACCATACCTACCGTGAAGCATGGGGGTGGAAACATCATGCTTTGGGGCTGTTTTTCTGCTAAGGGACCAGGACAACTGATCCGTGTAAAGGAAAGAATGAATGGGGCCATGTATAGTGAGATTTTGAGTGAAAACCTCCTTCCATCAGCAAGGACATTGAAGATGAAACGTGGCTGGGTCTTTCAGCATGACAATGATTCCAAACACACCGCCCGGGCAACGAAGGAGTGGCTTCGTAAGAAGCATTTCAAGGTCCTAGAGTGGCCTAGCCAGTCTTCAGAATTTAAAACCTTTGGCGGGAGTTGAAAGTCCGTGTTGCCCAGCGACAGCCCCAAAACATCACTGCTCTAGAGGAGATCTGCATGGAGGAATGGGCCAAAATACCAGCAACAGTGTGTGAAAACCTTGTGAAGACTTACAGAAAACGTTTCACCGCTATCATTGTAAACAAAGGGAACATAAAGTATTGAGATGAACTTTTGTTATTGACCAAATACTTATTTTCCACCATAATTTGCAAATACATTCTTTAAAAATCAGACAATGTGAATTTATGGATTTTTTCCCATTATGTTTCTCATAGTTGAGGTTATAACCTATGATGATAATTCCAGGCCTCTCTGTGCAGCCAAATGATTACATAATCTATAGCAGCATGGGGATAATCCCACATATGGGCTAGGCTAAACAAAGTGCATGAGCATAAAAAGGGAAAAATTAAGGGACACATACATCAATATACAGATCACACCAACCAACATGTCTGCCATCCGGAACACAGCATCACAAACCCCTTTGTACGTTTCGCCCCCTGAGGAAGTCATTTTGTGAAACGTACGCATGGTTTGTGATACTGCAATGGGTTTATGTAATTATTTGATTCCTTTTCTTCTATACATTATATATACACTTTTCTTGATGCCACTCTGTGTGTACTTCTGGTACCAGCATCTCCATTTTTCTGTACCTGTGCACTCTTCGTGTTCTTCTTCTCTGTTTTTATGTATGTATCTTGCATGTTATTTATTAGTACTGTGAACAATAAAGTATTCACATTATCTTTAATAGTGACTGGTGTGACATATTTGGGGAAGCATGGTGACAATGTTACTGCAAAGGGCCTTTTTAGTTTATATAGGGGTTCCCACATTGTGATTAGAGATGAGCGAACTTACAGTAAATTCGATTCGTCACGAACTTCTCGGCTCGGCAGTTGACTTTTCCTGCATAAATTAGTTCAGCTTTCCGGTGCTCCGTTGGGCTGGAAAAGGTGGATACAGTCCTAGGAGACTCTTTCCTAGGACTGTATCCACCTTTTCCAGCCCACGGGAGCACCTGAAAGCTGAACTCATTTACGCAGGATAAGTCATCAACTGCCGAGCCGAGAAGTTCGTGACGAATCGAATTTACTGTAAGTTCGCTCATCTCTAATTGTGATGCTATAGTGCTGGATGATGTGCTTTTCTTTCCACCAAACTTGATGATACGTGTGAACCATTTACACAGCCATGACTTTCTTACTATTCATATACAGCAGTGGTCTCCAACCAGCGGACCTCCAGATGTTGCAAAACTACAACTTCCAGCATGCCCGGACAGCCGTTGGCTGAGTTTCCGTGTGTTTTCAATGGGGAGAGGGGAGTAAGTGCCTTCCAGACCCCTCTGGTGATTGTCTCTAGCAAGAATAGGATCGGGCTGTGAAATTCAACATGTCTAATAGGGATCGACCGATTATCGCGATTCTGGACATTATCGGTAGACATGAGCGAACTTACAGTAAATTCGATTCGTCACGAACTTCTCGGCTCGGCAGTTGATGGCTTATCCTGCATAAATTAGTTCAGCCTTCAGGTGCTCCGGTGGGCTGGAAAAGGTGGATACATTTCTAGGAAAGAGTCTCCTAGGACTGTATCCACCTTTTCCAGCCCACCGGAGCACCGGAAAGCTGAACTAATTTACGCAGGATAATACATCAACTGCCGAGCCGAGAAGTTCGTGACGAATCGAATTTACTGTAAGTTCGCTCATCTCTATCGGTATCAGCAATTACCTTGCAGAGAATGGCCCGGTCAGAGACGACCATCGCCGCCGCTGCCCCATTGCCTCCCCCCATCCCCGGTGTTATAATTACCTGTTCCCCGGGGTCCCCGATCCTTCTGGCTCCTGCGCTATTGCTGTGCACTGCGTAATGACGAGTGATGTCCGCAACGTGACGTCACCGTCAGTGCGCACAGTGACAGCGCAGGACGCCGAAGGAGCCAGAAGGATCGCGGACCCCCGGGAACAGGTAATTATAACACCGGGGATGGGGTGAGGCGATGGGGCAGCGGCATGTGGCCAGAGGATGGGGGGGAGGCGATGGGGCAACTGTGGTGGTTAGACTCAGGACAGGCAGGGGGAGAGAAGCGGGCAGCGGTCTCTGGCACTGCAAAAGCCGCTGCAGTTCATTGATTTAAAGCGCCCACTTTAAATCATTGATCTGCAACGGCTTCTGCCCCACCAGGGGGGGGGGGGGGGGGGGAGTTTGAAATAGCAGATAACTTATACTAGAATATCGGTATAAGTTATCTGCTATCGGCCTGAAAGGTGACAGATTATCGGTATCGGCCCTAAAAATAATCGATATCGGTCGATCCCTAATGTCTAATGATTTCTCCCCCAAACAACACCTGCTAAAATTTCCAATCGTAGTGTATGAGGGCCTCAAAGTAACATTCAAATTATTGCCTACATAGTGCAGCATAGGCTATTAGAGAATACCGTAAAGGTTCTTGTGTATGAAGTGCCTACCTGTTTCAACTGATGCAGCAGGAATAAAGTGTGTGCTTCTCTCCCTACAATGCATTTTCCAGGTCATTCCTTAATTACCCTCACTCTCATTTCCCTCTTTTGAGGACAACACCCTCAGACTCTTTCACCCATTTTAACTTAAAGTGGCAATCATCGACTGGCCGCACCCAACCCCAACCCTCACCTCAAAAGTTTATTTTTGCCATTTTGCCATTCCACAGAAATACCTGCACTTATCATGGGCAATTTTAACATCCCCGTTGACACCCTAATCTCCTCATCTGCCTATCGACTTTATCTTTACCCTCCTCCTTTGGCCCTTTACATCTTACTGACTCAGATTTATACCCAACATTCACAGTTTTAAACATGCCCTAAAGCAGGGGTTCTCAACCAGGGGTACGTAAACCCCTAGGGGAACACAAAGATGAATGAACACATGCATTGGCCAGTATTGGTCAGCGCAGAGCGGGGATTGGACACCGTAGTCGCCGCGGCAGCTCACTATATGCGTGATAGAAATGGGGGGAATAATAACACAAGGGGATTAAGATGGAGGGGGAATAATAACACAAGGGGATTAAGATGGAGGGGGAATAATAACACAAGGGGATTAAGATGGAGGGGGGAATAATGGCACAAGGGGATTAAGATGGAGGGGGAATAATAACACAAGGGGATTAAGATGGAGGGGGAATAATAACACAAGGGGATTGAGATGGAGGGGGAATAATGCCACAAGGGGTTTAAAGTATCGCATTAGAAAAGTAAGCACACGCACATTATGAAATTAAGTACTTTTTTTTTATTTATTTTGTCCAAGGGGACCCCTCACATATAAGTTCTGCGCGAACTTACTCTCGAGGGGTACCCACGGATATATTTTCACTCTTTGGGGGTACAGTCGCAAAAAGGTTAAGAACCAATGCCCTAAAGGCACACCTCTTCGGGCAGGCCTATAAAGTTCTCAAATTGGTCTCCCCTATTATCAATTTTCTCCCCCCTCTATCATTCCGCAGGGTCCTCCTACACTCTATGCTCTTTAGACATGTAAAGATCTGCTGATGACTGCCTCATCCCCCTTTATATACACTACCCTTGACGGGACCATTGTATCAATAAAGCACTTTCTGCCTTTTGTCTCAACCTCACTCCTCATAGACTGTAAGCTCTCACGAGCAGGGCCCTCACTCCTCATAGACTGTAAGCTCTCACGAGCAGGGCTCTCACTCCTCATAGACAGTAAGCTATCGCGAGTAGGGCCCTCACTCCTCATAGACAGTAAGCTCTCACGAGCAGGGCCCTCACTCCTCATAGACTGTAAGCTCTCACGAGCAGGGCCCTCACTCCTCATAGACAGTAAGCTATCGCGAGTAGGGCCCTCACTCCTTATAGACAGTAAGCTCTCACGAGCAGGGCCCTCACTCCTCATAGACAGTAAGCTATCGCGAGTAGGGCCCTCACTCCTCATAGACAGTAAGCTCTCACGAGCAGGGCCCTCACTCCTCATAGACAGTAAGCTCTCACGAGCAGGGCCCTCACTCCTCACAGACAGTAAGCTCTCACGAGCAGGGCCCTCACTCCTCACAGACTGTAAGCTCTCACGAGCAGGGCCCTCACTCCTCATAGACTGTAAGCTCTCACGAGTCAGGTCCTCACTCCTCACAGACTGTAAGCTCTCACGAGCAGGGCCCTCACTCCTCAGACTGTCAGCTCTCACGAGCAGGGCCCTCACTCCTCATAGACTGTAAGCTCTCACGAGCAGGGCCCTCACTCCACACAGACTGTAAGCTCTCACGAGCCAGGTCCTCACTCCTCACAGACTGTAAGCTCTCACGCGCAGGGCCCTCACTCCTCACAGACTGTAAGCTCTCACGAGCAGGGCCCTCACTCCACACAGACTGTAAGCTCTCACGAGCCAGGTCCTCACTCCTCACAGACTGTAAGCTCTCGCGAGCAGGGCCCTCACTCCTCATAGACTAAGCTCTCACGAGCCGGGCCCTCACTCCTCACAGACTGTAAGCTCTCGCGAGCAGGGCCCTCACTCCTCATAGACTAAGCTCTCACGAGCTGGGCCCCCACTCCTCACAGACTGTAAGCTCTCACGAGCAGGGCCCTCACTCCTCATAGACTAAGCTCTCACGAGCCGGGCCCCCACTCCTCACAGACTGTAAGCTCTAACGAGCAGGGCCCTCACTCCTCATAGACTGTAAGCTCTAACGAGCTGGGCCCTCACTCCTCATAGACTGTAAGCTCTCACGCGCAGGGCCCTCACTCCTCAGACTGTAAGCTCTCACGAGCCAGGCCCTCACTCCTCACAGACTGTAAGCTCTCACGAGCTGGGCCCTAACTCCTCACAGACTGTAAGCTCTAACGAGCAGGGCCCTTACTCCTCACAGACTGTAAGCTCTAACGAGCAGGGCCCTCACTCCTCAGACTGTAAGCTCTCGCGAGCAGAGCCCTCACTCCTCACAGACTGTAAGCTCTCACGAGCTGGGCCCCCACTCCTCACAGACTGTAAGCTCTCACGAGCAGGGCCCTCACTCCTCATAGACTAAGCTCTCACGAGCCGGGCCCCCACTCCTCACAGACTGTAAGCTCTAACGAGCAGGGCCCTCACTCCTCATAGACTGTAAGCTCTAACGAGCTGGGCCCTCACTCCTCATAGACTGTAAGCTCTCACGCGCAGGGCCCTCACTCCTCAGACTGTAAGCTCTTGCGAGCAGAGCCCTCACTCCTCACAGACTGTAAGCTCTAACGAGCAGGGCCCTCACTCCTCAGACTGTAAGCTCTCGCGAGCAGGGACCTCACTCCTCATAGACTAAGCTCTCACGAGCCGGGCCCTCACTCCTCACAGACTGTAAGCTCTCACGAGCCGGGCCCTCACTCCTCACAGACTGTAAGCTCCCACAAGCAGGGCCCTCACTCCTCACAGACTGTAAGCTCTCGCGAGCAGGATCCTCACTCCTCCTGTTTGAAAATTTAGTGTGTAATATTGTAATGTCTGATACTGTCTTTATTTGTACCATCTAAATCAAAGTGTTGTGGAATCTGTTGCCGCTATATAAACAAATATTAGTCGGTTCCTCATTCCCTAACTAAAGGGAATTTGTGATTGGCACACTTGGAAGATCCCATGTCTCTTCCGATTCAGGGCACAGTGAAAAATCAGATACGGCTTGGTTGCTACAAGCCAGCCAAAACCATAGGGGACTCCTTCCGCAAGCAGAAATCCGCCTCAAATGACAGCCCAATACACTTCTATGGGATTCCCCACTCCCATTCACACTACTGAATTTCTGCTTGCGGAATGCCGCAAGCGGAAATTCAGAAGTGTGAATGGGAGTGCAGAATCCCATAGATATCCCATAAATTCTACCATGTGAATAGACCCTTAGGGATTCTGTGCATAACCAGCAGCTGTCCTATAGGTTTGAGGTAGTTAATATATTAAACATTGCAGTACTATTGCAAAAACTGTATCATTTATTACGATCAGTAATCATTCAGTTCATTGTATCAATAAACAAGTTGACATTATGTAAAAATACAGTCACCGGCAGAATTAAGCAAATTTCCAGTTGGAATCCCCAAATCTGAACCTCAGGCATTGGTGGTTGATTGGTTCTGTCTAGCAAAAAGTAGTTCTGCTTTCCAAGTGCACAGATTCCCTGAAAAAAAACTCAATCAGTTTTTTCCAGGGAATTGGAACACTTGGAAAGCAGAATTTCTTTTTGTAGACAAAACTAATCAACCGCTGATACCCGAGATACAGAATCAGCAATCTGTACTGTATATTCGCTCCTCTCTAGTAACCATTTTGATTAAAGATTGTAATACTTTACTCAACTTCATACAAGAGATGTTGTGTGAAAATTCGGAACCCACAGGCACATGATCGAGAATGTATTGGTTTATGGTGAAACCTCATTGAAAAGTGGTCTTTTATGGCCACTATGTATACTGTACAGTGGACTGAAAATCCATCCTGCGAAATCTGGTCAGGATAAGAGGGTGTTCATCTCAAAGAGGTGGTCTTTTATAGAGGTTTCAGGGTATTTTAATTCATCAGTAATTTAAAAATTGTTCTAATGTCCATCACAATCCAGGTGTAAAGCAGTGAGGTATGTGTAATGTTCTATTCTGGTCTTTCGTGCTTTCTCTTCTTCTTCTTTTTCTTTGGTTGCTCTGTGCCAACATCTTCATCGGGAGTAGAGTTGACATCTTCCATCTGCCTTTCATCGCCCAGCTCTTTTCTCCTCTTGTTTTTCTTCTTCTTCTTCCTTAGGGTCTCATCTTCCTCCTCACGTTCCTCTACTGAGTTTTCTACTAGGATTTTGTCCTTTTTTCTGCTCTTCGATTTTCTTTTTTTCTCCTGATGATCTGTGGTGTCCACTTGGTCTTCATCTTGAAGAGTCTTCTCTACTTCCAGCTCTTCCGGGCAGTGGTCCTCATGATTCTTTCTGTGTTTCTTCTTTTTGGATTTCTTCTTGGTGTCTTCAGAGTAGCCATCCACGCTGTCTTCTGGGCCTTCTTCAACACTTTTGGAGACACTCTCTGTACACTTGGCATAGGATTTCTTAAGAGCTGCCATCCTCTTGGCAAAGTATTCATTTACAGATAGAGAACTTGTCACCGTGTTTCCTGGCTCCACCTCAGTCGCGGGGCTTGGACTTTTATTCTCATTCTCCTCCTCGGGGTCAGAATCGGTTTCTTCCTGCAAAACGACAAACATGTTAATACTGAAAGAAAATTAACACATACATATATTTTTATAACCAGTTGAGTCAATATATTTAGATTACACCTTTTATCCTGTAATGATCTTAAGATTTAGTCAGTGAACCCTGAGAATGCACAATTCTTCAGGTGAAGTCTCTTATCTGCTGCTTGTTCAGAGTCTGCACGGAACATGTTTTGGTGGATTGTCCTGTGGGAAAGTCTTTATATACTTATCTTACAGCTATAAAAAAACAACTAAAATATTAGGGGTGTCATGGTCAAAAAAGCTAATTAAATGGTTTCAATAACTACCAGGTCTCCTCCAAAAGATAGAAAACGCACTCATCAGAAGTCTACAGATGGGTTACTCTGGTTCCCTCTGAAGGAGAGATAATTTGCATAATCTATTCCCACGAAGCACTGCCTGAAAATAAGTCTCCATAAACCACTGAATCATCACAATGAGAATCAGTACCTTCATGAATACCAGGTAAATTGTGACACAGAATCAGTACGGGTAAAGTAATGTACACAGTGACTCCACCAGCAGAATAGTGAGTGCAGTTCTGGAGAATAATACAGGATATAACTCAGGATCAGTACAGGATAAGTAATGTAATGTATGTACACAGTGACCTCACCAGCAGAATAGTGAGTACAGCTCTGGAATATAATACAGGATATAACTCAGGATCAGTACAGGATAAGTAATGTAATGTATGTACACAGTGACCTCACCAGCAGAATAGTGAGTACAGCTCTGGAGTATAATACAGGATATAATTCAGGATCCGTACAGGATAAGTAATGTAATGTATGTACACAGTGACCTCACCAGCAGAATAGTGAGTACAGCTCTGGAGTATACTACAGGATATAACTCAGGATCAGTAGAGGATAAGTAATGTAATGTACACAGTGACCCCACCATAAGAGTAGTGTGAAATTGTGTTCAACAGTTACATACTTTTCACAGCTCAAACAGCTTAAAAATATTCTCCCCACCCAATACACCAATGACATGAAGATTATAATAGTTTACCATTAAAGTGATTATGATAGCACTCTAGCATTATCTGCACAAATATGGAAAATGTTGCATAAGACACAGACGGGTTTCTGCTAGAAATCAGTAATTTTACGTCATGATAATCTCCGATGATGAGCCGCCGGTGCTTATAGGAATAAAGGAAGTTTCAGTTTTGACAGGTTAGAAGCCTTTTATTGAGCAGATACATCAAAGTCAAACTTTGTTATCGTAGTCCCTTGGGAACACATCATTTGGAGGATATGATATATGGCTTGATCGATATACTATTGGCCATATGTCCATTGCAGAGGCGGACAACAAATTAATTTAAGACAAACCCCGCAAACAATGAGAAAAGCACCAGACATCACCTTTCCCAAAAACCCTCGTAATAAAAAAATTAAAATTAAAATTAAAAAATAGGTTCATCCTGAAGTTGAAAAAAACCAAAAACAACATAGTGTCTGAAATGAAGATTCAGAAGACAAGTTTTGCGGCTTAGAAATCGGCAAATGGCATTAATGGAGTTTGACAAGCGGTGACTTGAGAAAACAAAACTATATGAGGAAAACGAAGGCGGACCGGGTAGATGTTGTGTTGAAGCCCAGAAGAAAGTTCACAGGTTGGTTTTCTAAGCTGTGAACACATCTGCACTGTGTTCCATGCCGGTAATCTTGTTTACATACATCTTCTCATTGACTCTTAGGGCGTAGCCTTGTTGTCTTTACAGTTAATCTTCACTGACTTTAAATATATCACCCAGATTTATTCTCTACCAATTAAACCAGGTATTGAAATGTAATCTTGTTATTTTCTCAGACTATATTTCTTACCATACTTTCTGTACAGGAATTATAGGGGAGGCCATCTTGCCTGAGCTGGGGGGGGGGGGGGGGGGATGGAGCTTTGCAGCAATCACATGGGCATAGGAAACTGATTTACTGATATAGAGGAGTATTGAGGGTATTCTCTGTGAGGTCTCGGAGCATGTCCATCCATAGAAGTCAATGAGTCCTCTCCAGACAATCAGTTTCCTATGTCCATATACAAAAGTAAGAGGGTAGGTAGGCAGAGGGCTATCTGTGATCATCACCAATGGTCAGTGGTGTATCCCGTCTTATCTGACTCCAGGTTTATAATTAAATTTGGCTTTAAAGGGGTATGCCGCTGCTCACCGTTTGGAACAAACTGTTCCAAACGCTGGAGCCGATGCCGGGAGCTAGTGACATCATAGCCCCGCCCCCTCATGACGTCACGCTTGCCCCCTCAATGCAAGTCTATGGGAGGGGGCGTGATGCCCCCTCCCATAGACTTGCATTGAGGGGGCAAGACGTGACGTCATGAGAGGGGCGGGGCTATGACGTCACGAGCTCCCGGCACCGGCTCAGTACCGCTTTAAAGTGTTAAACATATATGCTTTTTACATGAAGACTTACACTAATAAATCCATCTGATTTAACCAGAGGGTAAAACATTGAAGACGACTTAAAAGGATAATGGTGAATACTAGACTTTTGCAACTAGTGCCAGGCAGCTACTGCCAAAGCACATAAAATAATGGGATGCATTAAAATACATACAAATTCCAGCACATGACCAGGTCAGTGTTAAGCCTCAATAAGAAACACTATTCACACTACAGTTTTTGCCACTTATGTATAAGTACTGAACAGGAGTAAGCGCAGAGGGTGACCAAAGTAACCATAGTATTAATTGGGAACTATCACTTTAAAGAAATGTTTAACATATTGTTGAGACTTGTCAAAAGTTTTGATCAATAGGGATTTGAGTGTTCAGACCTCGACTGATCTCTAGAACGAGCCAAGAGAAGAGTGTAAGTGTATGAAATTGTCTCAGTCGCCAGCAAAGAGAGCGGGAAGAGAAGAGCTCAGCCGGACACCATTCTCCCCACTCGTTCTAGCGATTGGTCGAGGTCTGACCGATCAAAATTCATCACATATCAAAGAGACAGGTCCACTTTAATCCACATTTTCCTTTCACCAAACCAATGTTGCCCTTCCAACATATAGGATGCTCTGGGCAGAATGTAGCAGAGACTATGCTAAGCACAAGGAATGTTTTTTGGTGACAGAAATGCAGCAGTCAATAAAGAAACATGAATGAGAATAATGTGACCCTATGTAGTACGGAATTTTTTTTTTCTTTTACCCCAAAATGTAGCATTGTTCTTGTGTTGGTGTTTTTGAGGTTGCTTAATGCCTATTGTAGCAAAGCGGCAACTGCCTGTGTGACCTATTTTGCAGTTTTTGAGCACTTTTTAGATTTCGCAGACATATTGATCCTCAGAATATGTCCATTATATTATACATCTGTGTGTTGTAGACCACCTGCCCTTTTCCAGTCAACGTTCTCCACTTGAGCATGTCTTGCCAATCAGCGGGCACTCCCCAGTACCAGAAACCAGCAACACCCATCTCCGTTTACTCTTCTGAATTCCGAATCTGACAGGTTAATGACTGTAACCGACTACTGATATGAAGTAATGCTCCTGTATGAATTCTTCTCGACACAAACACGTCCCTCCTCCCCTGCCCTCTTCTTCTGGCTTTCGCAGACAGGTTTTACACAGAGGCGTTTTGATCCTACAAACAAGAACCCCCGTGGTCACTGACTTTTATGTTGATAAGAAAATTTAATAAGCATGGGCCAGTGCACACGAAGCCAGCAGGGCATGGAGACAGGCAGGATGGTGCCAGCTCTAGGAAACTATTCAGCTGATGGGGGAAGCATTAATCATATTGAGGTCCTGGTCTATGCCAACTCAGTGCCCGACTAACCCTACTGTCTGCTGCGAAGGCTGCCTGCTCACAAATCCATGGAAACTTTATCAGAGACTGGGTTTCCAAGTAGTCCCAACTAATGTTGTGGCCAACTTAATCATTAAACCATCTGAGGAGAAAGCTCTCAGGTAAACGGCAGTGAGCTGTGCAGTAAGGGAGGACAAAGGCAGATGAAAATACCAATGCTACCCCATAAACATGGGACTGTACAGGTCTGTTACTCAATAAGTTCCACTTTATTGCACTTTTTTTTTGTTGTTGTCAGTACAGGTTGAATATTAAACAATTCTGTACTTCAGACACAAGCAAGTTCACCAAAATGTCCTAAACTGGAAAGCAATGAGAGTAATATGAATCCTTCTGAAACCTTGAGGGCCAAGAGGAAGCCCAGTGACCGTCCAGAGAGAAGATGTAGATTTCAGCATGAACAGGACCAAAAAGCCTCAAAATATATACAATATTCATTCCACGCAGAACTGGACAAAAGAAAAGAAACTATCATAATAACACCCAACTTGGTATCCTATTACATATGGGCCTCATAGTTGGGAGCCAGATCAGAGCAAGGGGCTTTTCCATTAAGGACTGATCACTTATCCAAGGGATAAATAAATGTCTGAATGATAAGATCTCCAAGGACTGAGGTCCTATTTCCCCCATTTGACCGAAGCGGCAATCAAGCAGGTGTGCTGCTACTCCTGTCCACTATTTGTTCAATGGTGCAGCAGCGCATGCCCAAATTTCACTCAACTGAAATGGAGAACACAAGACTCCAGTTCTCTTGATCGGTGAATGTTCCAGTGCTGGAGCCCCCAGAGATCAGACACTTATTACCTATCCTGTGGATTAGTGTTATTTGGGGAATTGTGGAAGACCCCGAAGTGTTAAGTGTTTTTGGTAGGAAAATCTTAGGAGTTTCCATTATTGCTATAGACAATAATAGGAATTTATACTTTTAAAAGAAATGTGGCAATTTTTTCCATGTCACCATCTATAACAAAAAATTATTCAAAAAATGTCATTGAAGTTTCAAGACTAGTTAAGTTCTCTTACAGAAGTCAATGAGAGGCTGTTAACAGATCACAAGGAGCAGCTAAGACAACATGGCTGCCCAATAATCATATACAAGAAATACAAAAAAAAAAAAAACATATCTACAATCAGAAATTAAACAGATTGAAAAAAAAGAAAAAGAGAAAAAAACAAAAAACAAAAAAAAACAACCCCTGAAGAATCTGCTGTAATTATGAAACCCGAAAATACAAAAAATTTTTGAATTACAGATTTTTCCCATTCCCCCTAAAAAAAAGAAAATACATTTTTCTATACATTATATGAATATGCTGGACAGGGCAAAGTGGGATCATTTTTCTTTAACCTTTGTTTATACAAGAGGGATTTCTAATTAACCTTGGAGTTTATGGCCTAAGGAGAGGAAGGATACATTTACATACATGCAAATTTTTGTGTGTGAACACTCAACTTTGTCAACAACGAACAATACTGTCATTCTACATCGTTGGCTCTTCTGCTTGTTTACCCTGGGTAGCCATTGTCACAAATCCTTGTCATCGTTCACATCGGAACAACCAAAGCTTTATGTGAACAGACCTTCTGGGCAAAAAAAAAAAGATCTTTCAAACAATTAAGTAGGTTACATCTACGGTCAGCGTTAACCTGGATTACACCGGGACGGTGCTTGAAGATAAAGACGGCATTCATCCTACGAGAGGACAAATCAGGATCTCTCCGCTGCGTCCTAGAAGTAAGAGGAAAGAGCGTTCTGGAACTTTTCCAGGATTGTAAGAGATCCTTGTCACGAAGATTTATAGGACAGGCCTATATTTTTCAGGTGTTATGAAATAGAAATCATCATAATTGAGGATGTATTTCCTTCATAATAAAACAAAACCAGCACATTCAGTCATCGCAACACGTTACATCCCGCTGACCTGAAGATGCCTTCACCAATGACCTTTCACCAATATATTCTCAGCAGTCACATATGACCGGGACAAACAATGTCTGTATCTGATAGAAAGAAGATCTTACATTTACAGCTGAGAAAATCTACAGTAAGATTCACCAAACCCAAATCGAATGAATCTGTCATCAATTCATTTAGTCTTATATAAGTCGGTCAGCTTTCCAAGTGTTCCAATTTCCCAGAGAATTCGAGAATTTTTACATTCAAGACTTCTTATGGGAATCAATGAGTCTAAAGCGCGAGTAGAGTTAGGGAAATTTAAAGTAAGATTCACCAAACCCAAATCTAATAAATCGGTCATCAATTATTTTAGGCTTATAAAAGGCCTTTAGCGTTCCAAGTGTTCCAATTTCATGGAGAAGTCTAGAAGGAGTCTCTTGATTGTCTAATTTGAGACATTTTCGGGAAATCAATGAGTCAATAGTGCCACCGATCAGGACTAGAGTTTGGGAAATTTACATTAAGATTCACCTAACCTAAATCCAATGAATCGGTCATCAATTCATTTAGTCTTACATAAGAGGTTAAGCTTTTCCAGTGTTCCAAATTCCTGGAGAAGACTAGAAGGAGGCTCTTGTTTGTCTAATTTGAAAGTTTTTCAGGAAATCATTGAGTTAAAGGGGTTATCCAGGAAAAACTTTTTTTTATATATCAACTGGCTCCAGAAAATTAAACAGATTTGAAAATTACTTCTATAAAAAAAATCTTCATCCTTTCAGTACTTATGAGCTGCTGAAGTTGAGCTGTACTTTTCTGTCTAACTGCTCTCTGATGACACCTGTCTCGGGAACTGTCCAGAGTAGAAGCAAATCCCCATAGCAAACCTCTTCTACTCTGCGCAGTTCCCGAGACAAGCAGAAATGTCAGCAGAGAGCACTGTTGCCAGACAGAAAAGTCTCAACTCAGCTTCAGCAGCTGATAATTATTGGAAGGATTAAGATATTTTAATAGAAGTAATTTACAAATCTGTTTAACTTTCTTGAGCCAATTGATCTATAAACATTTTTTTTTTCCTGGAATACCCCTTTAATAGCGCCATGGATCATGACTAGAGTGGGGAAAATTGACATTGAGATTCACCAAAAACAAATCTAATGAATCGGTCATCAATTCTTTTAGTCAGCTTTCTAAGTGATCCAAAGGAGGCTCTTGACTCTCTCATTCAATACTTCTTTGGGGAATCAAAGAGTTGGTTCCCAGAAGACATTTTGAATGAGACAGCCAAAAGTCTCCTCTAGACTCTTCCTAGATTTCTCAAAGGAATACGAGTGCATGGAAAGCAGACTTTTACAAGACAAAATGAATTGATGGCCGATTTATTGGTAAATCTTACTATACATTCCCTTAACTCTTGTCAT
The DNA here is from genome assembly GCF_029499605.1 of Hyla sarda. Taxonomy (NCBI): domain Eukaryota; kingdom Metazoa; phylum Chordata; class Amphibia; order Anura; family Hylidae; genus Hyla; species Hyla sarda. The sequence continues at coordinate 18,944,815 of NC_079191.1, forward strand.
AGTCTATGATGTTACTTAAACATAATTGGGTCTCCTCCCTTGTAGTGTACCAATAGTGCAAAGCAGAATAGACAATTCTAGAATTTCCTCCGCTATTTTCTCTAAATAATTTAATATTATGAATGAATTGATTTTTAATTAAATGTTGAAAATTGCACCAAATAGAAACAAAAAAGTTGGAAAAAAAATTGGAAATTGTAGTGAACTCCCAATAAACAATATGCACGATCAATGAGTCAGAAATCACCCCAATATGCAAAAAACAAAAACAAAAAAAGAAAGAAAAATCACCTCCTAAAATTCTATATCTGGACAGATCACTTGTCAAGGACCTTTATGTTCGAGAAATGTTTTGGTGGAACTGATCCTTTAATTATACATATAACGTTACAAGACAGGATGGTAAAGAGTATCACATGACTGTGAGAGACTATAACAGTAACCGGTGACTTTCTACTATTCATTGAATTGTATTTACCACAATTGATGCATTAAATGGAACGAAGGATTAGGAAGATGGAGTGATCATTTGCATTCTGCAACATTGGATTGGGTAACCAGATTTTTGTGGAGAAAAATGATTATTTTTTACTTAAAGAAATAAAAAAATTACTTTTTAAAGAGATATGTAAAGATTATATGTAATAATAGGAACAATTATCGGTTGGTGTAGACAAAGCATAGAAAAAGGTAACGTCAAATTGTCCTTAAGGCCCTGCACAAAGAAAGAAACCCTCATGCAACGTTACATGTATATTTGTTTAGCTTTCTGACTCCACCAGCAGAATAGTGAGTAAAGCTCTGGAGTATAGTACAGGATATAACTCAGGATCAGTACAGGATAAGTAATGTAATGTATGTACACAGTGACCTCACCAGCAGAATAGACAGTACAGCTCTGGAGTATAATACAGGATATAACTCAGGATCAGTACAGGATAAGTAATGTAATGTATGTACACAGTGACCTCACCAGCAGAATAGTGAGTGCAGCTCTGGAGTATAATACAGGATATAAGTCAGGATCAGTACAGGATAAGTAATGTAATGTATGTACACAGTGACCCCACCAGCAGAATAGTCAGTACAGCTCTGGGGTATAATACAGGATATAACTCAGGATCAGTACAGGATAAGTAATGTATGTACACAGTGACCCCACCAGCAGAATAGTGAGTGCAGCTCTGGAGTATAATACAGGATATAACTCAGAATCCGTACAGGATAAGTAATGTATATAGTGACCTCACCAGCAGAATAGTGAGTACAGCTCTGGGGTATAATACAGGATATAACTCAGGATCAGTACAGGATAAGTAATGTAATGTATGTACACAGTGACCTCACCAGCAGAATAGTGAGTACAGCTCTGGAGTATAATACAGGATGTAACTCAGGATCAGTACAGGATAAGTAATGTAATGTATGTACACAGTGACCTCACCAGCAGAATAGTGAGTACAGCTCTGGAGTATAATACAGGATATAATTCAGGATCAGTACAGGATAAGTAATGTAATGTATGTACACAGTGACCTCACCAGCAGAATAGTGAGTACAGCTCTGGAGTATAATACAAGATATAACTCAGGATCAGTACAGGATAAGTTATGTAATGTATGTACACAGTGACCTCACCAGCAGAATAGTGAGTACAGCTCTGGAGTATAATACAGGATATAATTCAGGATCAGTACCTGATAGGTAATGTATGTACTCACTGACCCCACCAGCAGAATAGTGAGTACAGCATTGGAGTATTATACAGGAAGTAACCTGGGATGGGCACAAGATAAATGCAATATATTTACAAATTTGAAATTTTTATGTAGATTAATTCTAGATATAACCTGTAAATTGTTTTCAAACAAGAACATTCGCTTTAAGCAAAATCAGTTGGGTAAACGGGAACCGCCTATCTCGGCGTACGTGTAGGCGCTTCCGGAAGCTCCAACGTGAAGCATGACACACACGGTTACCCGCTTGCAAAACCTTGATTGCCTATAACGATAAATCTTGTGTGAGCAAGTTTATAGGAATCCGAAATACAAAATAGCTGAACCTCAAAGTACATATCACAACATGTTTGATAATACGCACAAGTGTGTAGCATGAACAATCGGTGTGTAATATTGTTACAGGCCATAGGGAAGGGGGCCTCCTTATGTCAATAGATAACCTGCCTTCCAGGCTTGCGGTACATTGAATGGTTATTGTTAAGGTTTCTCTCCAGTCATCGCACATCGGTGGTGACTGCTCGGGAATGATGGTGCAAGAATCCATTTTATATATATAAAAGGGAGGATAATTACTATTTTAGTAACAATTTATATGCACTTAGGTTTTAGACAATACATTGGCATAGGGTTTAATTGCCTTTTAGAGACATAATAGATTTAACCACTACATATTACACATTTTATTGCTTTGTCTTGTTCGCGGCAGTCTATAAACTATATCTGAGGATTTATCTATCTCGACAAGTGCGAAGAAATTAATTCCGCACATATACATTTTTTCTTAAATGAATTAATAAAATATATTCTCCATTCATTGAAGGGCACCGAGGTAAATTTTGTAAGGATTCAAAACGTCACAAATTTTTGAAACCTTGTTAGAATTATTTTATATAAGTTTCCGAATTCATCATTTTTATTTTTTAACTTTTCTATAACTTATTTCTATAGGTTTTAGAATTCAGATTTCTTTTTATTTTTTTTAAGCATAGCTTACAAGTATGTTGATTATATTGGAGCCTGGGGCTTAACAGTAAATGCAACCTGCCTGAGATCACACACAGTCATCTCTGGACTTTGAACCTGGGTCTCCAGGGAGTCTAGACGGTTATTAGAAATGTTTTTCTTGTTAATTTGACTAAAAAATCTCAATTTCTAACGTCTCCCAAGCAAAAAAGTAGGCTTCTTTATCTGTAAGAAGAAGAAAGACCGAAAGCACTACGACGGGGATAGACTTCCTCGACACCAGACGCGTGGTCCTCAGGCTAAGCGGTCAAGTTATAATAAGAACAGTAGCATTTTTTTTCAGGTTTTTAGATCAATTATAGATACTTTCATTTTTGTGTAATTCCCAAAAGAGACTTCATATGCTAAGGGCCAGAAAAAAAAAAAGAAAAGTTTAAGACTATTTAGCTTTGAGAAGTAATCATTGTATATTACTTGGCTTGATGTTAGCATTGTACGAACTTGTACGAATTCTTCACATTTATCATGATGCTGCTAAGAGCCTAAATTATAGGTACTTAGAGAGAAGTGACGGCTTTCTACGTACGCTCTAATTAGATATAATACAAACCTCAAAATAGAAAAAAAAAAAACACAAAAAACCATCATATAATGCGGTTACTTTCTCTTGTTACATTGTTATTATAGTTTTTATATGTTGACTGATGTGAATTGTTCAGACAGTTACGGAGATGGAGTGTTGTTTTTAATTTTATTTATTGCACTTATGGGTTTTTTTTTTTCCTTAAATGTTTTTTTTTAGATTTATATAAAAAGTGTAACAGACAGTACCTACAACCTTAACAAGATAAGACAGATATCACAAATAGTGCCATACCATTGTCATCGGCAATAAAAAGGTTAAGATACGTAAACAGACTGTTGGCCCTGCGGCGCTGCGCTGACCTGATTTTTTCCCTCGGCGAATGGAGGTCACATGATAAAGAGTCAAACAAACTGCCACGTGTGGCCGGTACGGAATGTGCCTCATTACAGCGACGTATCCTTGTCCATTATTTTACATGTTTAGAAGGAGAGTAAAGCGGAATTTTTTTTTCTTCTTCTTTCTTTGTTCTTACGTCTTGTTAAATCATCAGGCAAACAGATCGGGTGATGTCATCGGGAGGAAGTGGGAGAGCGAGGCCTGCATTCCACGTTGGTGCGCAGTCAACAAGTAGGAACGTGATGTCTCACTAGCAGGTGAGTAGTAGAAAGAACCTAGAGCGCACCTGAGCAGGTGGCAAGCCTTTGGCAATGGGGTGCAGGTCTTTTAAAGATAAAAAAAAAAACTAAAAACAAAAACCAGCTGTTTCATCATAACAATTATTTCGGGAAAAAAAAGGTCCTCTCTTTACAGTCACTGGGAAAGCGTGCTGCCCGAAATAGCCCAGAACAAGCCACGTTGCTACATCACGCCAGGAGGCCAAGAGTGGAATAAATTACTGGAAACCGGTCCGAAGTGATATGTTTACGAGTCTGGAATAAGTACAAGTCTATTGACTGTCTTTCTATTACCCTCCATTTCATCAGGCACATCTCTTTTCCATTTAAGGGTGTTTTCCCCTCCCCTTCAACTTTTTGATAGTTTTTTTTTTTTTAAAGGTGCATTTCAACAATTTCTGTAGATTCTACTTGTTTGGTTTAACTTTATGTACTTCTAAATTTAGCCTACCTTTGATATCACAGAAAAAAAACGCTTCTATGTGTTACTCACTAGGATGCTCAGATGTTTTCCATATCTTTTTTATGTGTCTAGCTTCCTTATTTGGCTCACAAATCGATCTGTTCTGCTGCTCACTCATTCTTACATCCACTGCTTCACTCCTCTGTCCGAGGCAAGCACTGAGCCCGCCCTCACTCTCCATGCATTCACTTCCTCCCTTAGTCAGCTGAGTCTCTTCATTCAACCACTGCAGGTTGCTCTGTAACCCTCTCTCTTCTGTTTTTATGCTGCAGTCTGATAGGACAGGAGTGAGCACAAAGGAATGCTAATGCCACCCTCACTTCCTGGACTCTGTCTTTGCCTGTGCTTCAGCTGGGACAAAAATGATGCTGCAGCTGGGCAGGATTATGTTCTGGATGGTATGGGGACCCCTAGTGGTTCTTTTTCTAAGTCAATTAATGTTTTGGCAAGATGTACAACATACAGTATAAAAAGTGTTTGAATCTGACAGCGCCCATTTAGGAGGAAGTCTACTCTGCCTAGAATTCCGGAGAACATTTGTGTGTGTGTCTCTCCTGTACTGTACAAGATCACAGTCAGGCCCAAGGCCTGATTATTAAAATCCTATATGTGTATTATAAATTATAACTGTGTGTGATGTATTATCCAAGACATGGGTGAGAGGTCATTCAGACGGTGTATCCTTTTGTGTATTGCATTTTATTGGGGGTCTGGCTGTTTGTTTGTATCTCCTTTAAAGTCAGAGGCTCTATTGAAGCAGCAGGATGTAAGGGCACTCTGGTCCCATCATATAATCAACCAGATAAGAGGGCCAGGAACAGAAATGCCCTCCTGGTGGATCAGAGGGGAAGGGGGAATGGAGTCTCCCTCCAAAAAGGCAGATATATAATATTTTAACAATGCTAGTCTCAGGGTGTTCAATGCTGTGCAACAAGCTGACAAGACCATCCTAAGAACAGCTGGAACTCACTCTCATGGACTGCTATATCATCATGCTGTAAGAACTTCATCTTTTGTTTTCTGAACTTGCCTAGCTAAACTCTTTCATATTTTTGTAACTGTCTGTCATTTGTTTATTTTTATGCATAGCACTGTGATACCTTTTATCAGATTAAATGTTTAATTAATCAGCTCTGGTCTTTGATCTCTAAATATAGGAGCTCACCTTTCTGAAGGCAGCTCTGGTGGAAACACGTTTATCTAAGGGTTAATTTGGTGACTTGCTGGGACTAGTAGTAAATACCCAGAGGTCTGGCGGCCTTAACCCTTGCACCATCACACACTCTCTAGCGTCTTGGCTGGACCGATAGGGTGTGATCGTGACAATCACCTTAGGTCAGTGTTTCCTAAGTACAAGTAACCCCAAACAGACCATGATTTGTTAATATCCCATACAGAAAACACTTATGGTGAGGGTCTGACACACTGAACGTAATTATATAATCTGTGAAAGACTAAGGAGATTCTGAAAACATGTTGGGGAGTGCTTGAGGACTGGGTATTACAAACACTGTCTTAAAAAAGGGGTGGTCCAGCCAGCATAAAGGATACGTGTCTAATTGCGGGGAGTCTGACTGCTAGGACCTCTGCAATCTTCTGAACGGGCCCCGGCTCGTACTGGGGGCGGCACATGCTCCATTCATTTAATATGGAAGCACCAAAGAGACCCGAGTACTGTACTCTGACATCTCCGGCACTAGGTGATCGGCTGCTCAGCAGTGGCATGTAACAGGCTCAGGCACAATAAATTACACTTATTTTTTAACTATAATATACTAGTATATTTCTTGTTGGAATAAAGGTCTTTACGATTGTCCGTTATCAGCCTTAACAATGCCATACAAAGGTTTCCATTTTTTTATGCTTTATGGACATTTTTGCAATCATAAATGGTAAAAGAAAAAACACCCTTTATTATTAAGTTAATTTATTATGTGTGAACACGGCCTTTATCCCCCTCAGCTCTTATTCTCCCTTTTTCCAAATTGTTAAACTTAAAAAATAAAATAAATTATATATATATATATTTATATATAATAAAAATAAAAAATAAACTTTTTATATTAATTTTACTTTTTTTCATTACATTTCATTTTATTTTAATGTATTTATTTATTTTTTTTAACTATAAAATACTGGTATATACCATGTGGGATTAATGGTCATTGTCTATCAGCATTGATCACACCCTACTAAGGGTTAAATGGCAGAGATCTGCGGTGTCTCCGATTTACGCCATCGAAACGACGCAGCCGCTTTGCATTATTGCTGCTGTCCACCATGGATACAATAGTCGTACCCCTTGCCCTCAGCATGGCATGTATGCTGGTCATCACACCATGATGGACGGCCATCTACAAGGGGTTGGATTCATGCAGAATATACTGTTGCTATAGTAAATAGATCAGTCTCTCAATTTGTATTCTAAATTGGGCGATAGGTTTATAAAGACAACATGTTTCTGAGAAAATCTATTACTTTACACAGCGGTCCCACAGAAACGTATTTAAAAAAAAAAAAATTTAAAAATTAAAATAAATGGAATAATTTTTTTCTTAAATAAAATATTTAATATTAATATATAATTATAGTAGGAATGAGAGGTGGGTGAATCTTGTGGTTTTCCCAGTGTGACTCCCACACCGGGGTGCATAGCTTTCACGGCCCCGCGTATAACATTAGATATAAACAATAATTCTATCTACAGGTCACTCAGTTCTGATCCCGTAAGGTGGGAAGGAGCCAACAATCCTCGGCTCTGTGCAGAACGCAGCGAGGGATAATTCTTCAGCCTCTCTAATTGATGACTCCATTGTAATGTCAGCGGTTCAGGTCACAAAGTCTCGCAATTCAAACTATATTTATCTGCACATAGTTTTCACGGCATCTTAAGAACTCTCTGCACCGCATCAAGGGCTTCTCATTCTCTCCTCTGGACGTATTCTGTGATCAGGGAGAAGGGTTCGATGATGCAGAGACGCCATTTGTACGATCTAAAGTGAAGAACCACACTTTGATACATTTTTTTTTAACTTAATTTTAACTTAAATCTAAATAAAAAAAATTCTGTGTACATTTTTCAAATGCTATCCCACACAGACAGGGTTAAAGGGGTACTCCGGTGGGGAAAAAATTCATATATTTTTTTTTTTTCAAATCAACTGGTGCCAGAAAGTTAAACAGATTTGTAAGTGACTTCTATAAAAAACATCTTTACCCTTCCAGTACTTTTTAGCAGCTGTATACTACAGAGGACATTCTTTTCTTTTTGGATTTCTTTTTTGTCTTGTCCACAGTGCTCTCTGCTGACACCCGATGCCCGTATCAGGAACTGTCCAATGCAGGAGAAAATCCCCATTGCAAACCTGTGCTGCTCTGGACAGTTCCTGGCACGGACAGAGGTGTCAGTAGAGAGCACTGTGGACAAGACAAAAAAGAAATTCAGAAAGTAAAGAATCTCCTCTGCTAAAAAGTACTGGAAGGGTAAATATTTTTTAATAGAAGTAATTTACAAACCTGTTTAACTTTCTGGCATCAGTTGATAAAAAAAAAAAAAAAAAAAAAAAAAAAGAGTTTTCCACCGGAGTACCCCTTTAAAGTTTTTAATAGTTGAAATTTTGGAGAAGAAACATTTTTGTTGTTGGTTATTTTATCCAGCCGAAATGTGTTTGTGGGCAGATAACAATCCCTGCCCTCCCTAAATTTCCAATGTCTTGCACCCACTCTCCACCTTTTGTGTAGGGACAGTCACATTCTCTGTATGCCATATATAAGACTGCGTTCACACAGCCGTCTAGACCCGTCCCGTTCTAGACAAAACAGACAATAACGGATGCAAACGGATATTATTTGTTTGGATCCGTTATTGTTCAGTTAATAACCCCCCAAAAAAATGTACTGTATCCGTTATTTATTCCATTTTTGTGACGGGAGAAAAAACACTGCATGCACCGTCTTTTATCCCGTCAAACCCCCCCCCCCCCAAAAAAAATGAAATGAGTGCAGAGTGACATCAATGGGATTACATTGATTACAAGCTGCAACAACGGAACCTAAACGGAGGGGACAAAAAAACGGGGACAGGTGGCAGTATGAACGCACACCAAGCCGGGTTACATAATCATGTACTCTTTCCCATTTAAATACATGTATGCCAATGTTTCCAAGCCAGGGGGCCTCCATGTGTTGAAAACTACAACTCCGAGCATGCCCAGACAGCCAAATGCTGGGAGTTGTAGTTTTGCAACAGCTGGAGGCACCCTGGTTGGGAAACACTGTGTATGCACTGTGACAAAGCTGACCGCAGCTGGTCTATGTATGTGACATTAAAGGAAATCTGTAATCAGAATCACCCGCACTAAACATGTTACACAGGCTTGTAGTGCGGGTGATCCTGATTAAAATGCTTCTTACCTCATTAAAAACTGTGCAGCGGTTCGCCGGATATCTTCATTTTTAGTTACCATTCTTGGGACTCAGTGGGAGGTCCGCAGCATCAGCACGGACTCGCTTACGTCATTTTCGCCGGGCGGAGCGGCTGCCCGGCTCATGAATATTCATGGCTGCCTCATCGCAGTCTTCCTCCTGGTGTAGGTCACGTGGGTAGCGCCGCGCGCCGTACACCCGGAAGCGGCATTCTCCTGCATATCTATCTATGCAGGAGAATGCCGCTTCCGGGTGTACGGCGCATGCGCGGCGCTACCCACGTGACCTACACCAGGAGGAAGACTGCGATGAGGCAGCCATGAATATTCATGAGCCGGGCAGCCGCTCCGCCCGGCGAAAATGACGTAAGCGAGTCCGTGCTGATGCTGCGGACCTCCCACTGAGTCCCAAGCCTGGGAATACCATATAACTAAAAATGAAGATATCTGGCGAACCGCTGCACAGTTTTTAATGAGGTAAGAAGCGTTTTAATCAGGATCACCCGCACTACAAGCCTGTGTAACATGTTTAGTGCGGGTGATTCTGATGACAGATTTCCTTTAAGATTGGCGCTCCAACTGCCATAAAGACATAGTAAAAAAAATTGCACAGATTATCAGATCGCCGGTGAGCATCCAACAAACGAGCAAGTTTATAAAAAAATATATATATATATATATAATAATTGTTATTAGCTATCAGCTTTGGAATTTAAAGGGCCACATGACTGACTGAGCCTAGTAAAAGCTGAGCAAACGAGTACTGATCAGTGAGATCGGTATCGGTACGGAGGTTCCCTACCCACCAAACTACTGGGGGATTCTACTTAATAGGGGTGGGATTCCCTAACTACTGGGGGCTTCTACCTAATGTTGGTGGAATTCCCTACCTACCAAACTACTGGGGGCTTCTACTTAATAGGGGTAGGATTCCCTAACTACTGGGGGCTTCTACCTAATAGGGGTGGGATTCCCTACCTAAGTACTGGGGGCTTCTACCTAATAGGGGGGACGATTCCCTAAATACTGAGGGCTTCTACCTAATGTTGGTGGAATTCCCTACCTACTAAACTACTGGGGGCTTCTACTTAATAGGGGTAGGATTCCCTAACTACTGGGGGCTTCTACTTAATAGGGGTGGGATTCCCTACCTAACTACTGGGGGCTTCTACCTAATAGGGGGGACGATTCCCTGAGTACTGAGGGCTTCTACCTAATGTTGGTGGGATTCCCTACCTACCAAACTACTGGGGCTTCTACTTAATGGGGTGGGATTCCCTAACTACTGGGGGGCTTCTACCTAATAGGGGTGGGATTCCCTACCTACCAAACTACTGGGGGCTTCTACCTAATAGGGGTGGGATTCCCTAACTACTGAGGGCCTCTACCTAATGTTGGTGGGATTCCCTACCTAATTACTGGGGGCTTCTACCTAATCTGGTGGAATTCCCTACCTAACTAATGGGGGTATATCTTAATTATGAGTGAGGGCCTTATGTTAAAATTTTGCCTAAGACTTCCCAAAGTATAGAGCCACCTCTGTTGTCACATGACAGTACAAAAATATCAGTAATTGGTATTGGGGAGTCACTGAAAAAAAGCATCGGCACTTGTATTCGGTTTTATGATCAGTATGAAAAAAAAAATAATAATTCATATGTCATAGAGACCTAAATGTCAGAAATATAGAACCAGCCCATGAGATTTGTACCTATCTCAAGGGTGAGGCTTCTCTGTCCCTAGTCCAGTTTGGTGAAGTGGTCGCTGTGAATGTGTAGGTGGCCTGGCTAATGTGGTTCTCTCTGTTCGCTTATATGGGAGACCAAAAGGAACAAGCACGAGGACCAACTCAATGGATATTTTTGGCTTATGCATCTTCATCCAGGGTAATGTATATAGATAAAGGAATTATCACCATACTCATTGTATATACAGTATGTATTTCCTTTCATTTCTTGTCTATAGTAAATACAATGGGGGAGATTCATCAAAACCCGTCCAGAGGAAGAGTTGTCCATAGCAACCAATCAGATCGCTTCTTTCATTTTTCAGAGGCATTTTCAAAAATGAAAGAAGCGATCTGATTGGTTGCTATGGGCAACTCAGCAACTTTTTCTATAGACAGGTTTTGATAAATCTCCCCCCCCCCCCCAAAGTATTCAGAAAATCTTCAGGCCCTTTCAACTTTTTCATTTTTTGTTATTATTGCTCCTTGTGCTAAAGTAAAATTATAATAATTCAGTTTTCCTCCATAATTCTGTACTCAATCCCCAAAATGAGAAGGTGAAAACAGAATTTTCTACATTTTGTGCATAGCCACGTTACATATATTTAGTTATAAATGTAGATCTCATCTGCCGCACCAATTTTTGTGTTACTGTTTTATCGACACATACATTTTATTACATTTACATTTTATTTTGTTCAGGATCTTCTGGACTTCTGAAGAAAACCATACAGTGTCCCAACATGGAAAACAAAGCCAATAAAACTGAATGGCGCAGTATCAATCCATCCTTTAGGCTATGCCCTCACGTAGCGGGAATACTGCTGTAGAATACAGTAGCGGCATAGTGAATGCAAATTTCAAATGCTATGGAAATTTATAGTGTTTAGTGAACTTACAGTAAATGTGACTGAACCCAAACGAGGCGGCTTGGTTGTTGATTAATTTAGTCTGAATAAATTATTCCCGCTTTCAAAGTGCTCTTTGTCCCTGAAAAGAGATGGATACAGTCCTAAGGGACCTGAGCCTGTTATCATGGACTTCTTCAGGCAACCGGGTCACTTTGAAAGGGAGATAATTAATGCAGACTAAAACAATCAATGGCAGAGCAGCCAGGATCGGGGTCATCATCATGTTGCTCAACACAACAAATATGGCATAGAAAATAGTTCTGCAGTGAGGCTATGTCAATCTGCGTAAGAAATAGAAATGATTTGTAGAAACGATTTTACTCATTGACTTCAAAGACGAAAAAAAAGATCTGTGATCTAATTCTTGTGTGGATCTGCAGTTAAATGCTAAGGGGTAAAAATATCAGGTAAACGCTTGGCCGACTATGACATTATTAGGACTGTGTCCCCCCCCCCCCATCCCCCAAATTAGGAATGGAGTGCAAAAGGTCTTTCCCGACCTATAGGGAAGAAGTTGTATTACTAATTTATAAAAAAATAAATAAAAAATTGGCATGAAAAAGAGAACCAAATTTTTTTTTTGCCTATTAAAGTTATAACCATAACTAATATGTATAAGGTAAGAAAATAAAAAAATGTCTAGCTAGTATTACAAAAAGTTATTTTCCCTTTATTTGATAAAATGTATAATATTTTATATACCGTATATACTCGAGTATAAGCCGACCCGAAAATAAGCCGAGGCCCCTAATTTCACCCCAAAAACCCAGGAAAAGTTATTGACTCGACTATAAGCCTAGGGTGGGAAATACATCATCCCCCCTGTCATCATCCAGACCCCCGTCATTAACACCCCCTTCATCATCACCGCCTGTCAATCCCTTCTCAGTGGTCTTCAACCTGCGGACCTCCAGATGTTTCAAAGCTACAACTCCCAGCATGCTGGGAGTTGTAGTTTTGCAACATCTGGAGGTCCGCAGGTTGAAGACCACTGATAAGGGATTGACAGGTGGACAGGCCGGGACCATCCCCTCACAGCTAAAGCCAAAAACGTTTTTTTTTTTTGTTCACTCGAGTATAAGCCGAGGGGGGCGTTTTCAGCACGAAAAATCGTGCTGAAAAACTAGGCTTATACTCGAGTATATATGGTACTTATTATATTAACCCATACACATGCAGTTCTATTTTGATCTATTAAAAGCAAATAATTCCCAAGGGTCAAAAATTTTTTAAATCCTAATATGTTTTGGAGCTGGTAGAGCTGAGTGGCCTTCAATTCATAAGGTAAAGGGGCAGATCTGACACAATGGTCTTCTCTGTAGGATCAGACTCCCCCTCCTGTCCATACAAACATAAAAATAGAGATACGGCTAAACCTACATGAACATGTTGCTAAACTACTAAATAAAAAAATAGTTAATTTTAAATAGATAACATAATCCAGAAATAAAATAAATCAGAAGCCTCCACGTGTTCTGCAATTCATAACAGAGCAATAGGAAAATCACCCCGCGCACGTTGCAAGGTTTGGATATCCTCCTGTATTGTGTCACAGACTCCGATCTGGTTTTTATTACTACGATCCGACTTCTGATCAGATTGCAATGAATATCTATAATTATCTGTGTGGGGGGAGGAGGCGAAATGTCCACAAATCTTGATAAACATGAATTAGGAGGATGCTTAAGGACGTATTTCACATAGAGCTACTTTATTGGAAGTTCACGGAATGATTTGTGAGTTTTATTTCAATTGAATCAATATTTGTATTAAACGTATGCAGTATTGTTTTTTAGCCTTTTTGTTTTTCCTATTTTAAATTATAAAATTAATTTTAGCTCACATTATCTTACATGGTCAATGACCAGTCACCAATTTTTATTCAGGACCTAGATTGTACTGTATAAAAAAAATATATATATATATTTTTTTAACTAAGTAGACCCATGATCTGTAAAGACATTTAAACAAATATAAGCAAAAACAAATCTAAAAATTCAAAATAAATATCTGTGCATGCTGTACGCGACCCCACATACTAAGCACATTTTTAGGAGTATTAACCGGGGCGATTAGGCAGGATGGCCAGATGTTCTGTTCAGGTATCAACCTAGGAGTATTCCACACCGTAATAACATGTAATTGGTGTCAGTCAAAAACAAAAAAGAAAATTTACGCATGACTTATAATGAATGGAATGCTCTGTAACCTGTGGCTATAAAGTATGAAAAAAAGGTATATGATTGTCTGCATTATTACTGTAAATTCACAAGGGTCAGGAGGCCAAAGTGGTTATCGTACAAGCCAACCTTTTATCAGTTCTGAAACGCATAGTCGGTCGTCCCGGCAGACGAGGGAGTTAAAGCACTCACGTTGATGCTACACGTGATATTATGATTCACGTGTACTAGGACACTGATCGAGCTGTAAAGCCTGGCAACGCGCGCGCCGAGTTATGACAGCGCGTCCTGATATCATTAACAGAGGAGGCTATGTGAAGGGTAGTTAGGCTGACTCCCATTGCCGATGACCTGTTTACTGGGAATGAGCGGAGGATCGGCATATTCTAGGAAGGCTAAGGGAGGTTACCCATCTTCTTACTCGACAACAATTTTGGAATGGCCAAAATTCCAGACGAAGGGTAAAGGTTAATCAAGCAATTTTGTACACCATCATTACATGCTTGCCTTGTACATTATAGGTACGTACAACATTTCTGAGCCATACGCAGAACATGTAGGACATTCTTTGTTCTGAGGTCTGGGAATGGACCTTCGCCAAAATCTTTTCTTCTCAAGCTCTGGCCCATTTCACACATTGCTTAACAGGTTTAATAATCTATAGGCTATCCAAATGGAGAAGCTTTTAGGAGATCCAAAAAAAAAAAAAAAAAACCTAAGCCAATGCGTCAAAACCTAAAGGCTATCAAGATTGAATAAGACGTTGACATCATCAATATCATTCACCCAAAAAAAAATGTAAAAAAATTATAATTTGTCGGAAAAAGAATAAATGACACAGGGCAACTATATGACAAGTCACAAAAGACAAACTACAGACCCAACCAGTTCAGGAACTGAAAGGTCAAACTTAGGAAGGAAAACGGGAACAGGGCTGTGGAGTTAGTTTTGGTGGAGTCGGAAGAAATCTACTGAACCCATTTCAAGCTTTAAAACAAAAAAATAAAAATTGCTATATTATTAACATCACGTCACGCCCCCTCAATGCAAGTCTATGGGAGGGGGCGTGGCAGTCGCCACGCCCCCTCCCATTGACTTGCATTGAGGGAGCGTGGTGTGACGTCACGAGGGTGGTGACATTGCCTTCACGACCCCCGCTGCCACTGCAAGCCTTCTAAACGAATGTCGGGTCCTAGCGGCAGGACCCCTGCAATCAGACATCTTATCCCCTATCCTTTGGATAGGGGATTAGATGTCTAGGGACGGAGTACCCCTTTTAATGTTACTTTTTTACTACAGTAAATTTGTCACTATTGTACATAAACCATTTATGAAGTAGTCGTAGTCAGAGCTGGAGTTGGAATGTGGAAAAGTACAGGCCCATCATCTCCAAAGCCCTGAGAGGGAAGGACAAGACCAGATGAGAAACAGAAGCGTTGGGAGTGGTCTTCATTTGATATAAAAGATTAAAAAACTTACCTCATACATAGGTAGACAACGCTGTCCAAAAACTTGCTTGGTTAGTGAAGCTACAGACGCTGGCATAAGGTGGCCTGGATGACCAAAGAAGACGACCAGACACCAGCGGATACCATCAACAAGTTGGAATAGAATGAAAGTCTCTAATTAAAGGACAGATCCTTTAAACTTGCTGAGATAGTCACATATTGTTTCTCCACTCGCTGCATTGTTCTGAACTTTACAGTGCACCCCCCCCCCTCCAACATTTTACATATACGGTAAATTATTTCGAAGACATCTGAACTGAAACACTTTCCAGATTTTGCTAAAACTCGCTCATATCTCGAGTCTCATTGTGATTTCTGGTATATCAGACAAGAGGAATATCTTAGACAGCAGTGCTATTTTTTTTAATTTCCAGAATTAACATTTATCAGCTCTCCTGGATAGGAGAAAATGTACATGTGTCTAAAGCCTTGACAAGCACTGTATTTAGGACTTTTGTTTATACCTTTAGTGGTGTTTTTCAAAAGTCATCCAAACCTACTAACTGTCTAATGTGTATGGTGGCCTCCCAACTAACCCAAATGCTAACGGTTTTTCTTTTTCCGCTCAAATCTTGCTAATTAAAGGGGTACTCCAGGGAACTGAAACTTATCCCCTGTCCACAGGATCTTCTGTATGGGGCCCTGCTACTTACCTGTCCTCGGTGCCCTCAGCCCCCCTCCAAGACGAGCACATGTGACAGACCGCTCTGCCGTTCACCAGCTGAGACGGGGGTCCTATATCAGCCACCTTACTAGCTGAGTGGGCAATCACTTAAGTTAGTCTGAGAGTGTGGGGGCTGGGTAAGTAGCGGAGTCCCATACAGGAGATCGCTGGGGGTCCCAGGGGTTGCCCCCCCTGCGATCAGGCACTTATTCTCTATCCTGTGGATAGGGGATATGTTTCAGTTTCCTGGAGTACCCCTTTAACAAATACCATATGGAAACCAGATGGACCCCCTAATAAAGTAAATAGAATCTGCCGTGCAACAGACCATCCAATTCAGTTTATGTCATGAGCGAATTCTGTACATAGCTTCCAAGCAGAGCTCTGATGCAGAATCACACTTCACCATACCTGTCCTTTCTCCGAAGAGAACACTGACTTGCAACTATACTGACTGTTCATGTGTATGGGGAGATAGCTTGAGGTCAAATGAACGTATGGTCACCAACTATTGAAAGTGTATGGGCTCCTTAAGGCTGATCATGTGCTTTTAGATACCTGCTGGCCTAGCTGTTTCCACCAACCTCTTAATACACACATGTTTGGCTGACAGTGCATGTGTTCTTAATAGGTAGAAGGGAATAAGCCACATCTAGATACCTCTTGTGGTGGCTTATTATCTAATCTATAAAAAAAAAAAAGGAATAAGCCGTGATATCTGCCATCAATGAAGAGTTAGGACCCCCCCATATAAACAAATGATGGCTGGCCAATCCAAAACAAAATCGGTGGGTTTGACTTGACTTACATACATCTAATATGCATGGTCACTTTAAGTTCTTTAGAGCACATGGTGATATTACAGATCAGTGCTATGCTCTAGTCTGCTATGAGCCTATCCTGTAGCATCAATTTTATATTGATATATTAATGAGTAACAACCCATACACACTAGAGAAATCCCTCTTGGATATTCCTGCGCACCAGCCTTCAATTGGATTCTGCTGCACCACAGCAATTCAAATTCCAGACTCTGCTGAAAGAAAGGACATGTTCATATTTTTGGTGGAATGTTTGGAAAAACATTGTCGCAAATGGATACAACACATGTGCAAGTTGTCCTATCGCAGACTTATTCAGGTGGTGCCACGGTGTCTTATCAACATTTCTCCGGGCAGATATTCTCTAGTGTGCATGGGCCTTAAGAGTAAAAATAGTCCCACACACAAGACTTGTCATTCAAATATTATCCCCTTTAATCGCAACAGAGACCCCAACGTGCTGCCATACCAGGTCCTTACCCTAATGCACCAAATGGATCATGCCCGGACTTGGTCCTGTATGTACCCAGCAGGTGCACAGTCAGGAAGCAGGGTAGGGTTCATTTTTTTTCTTCCCCTAATCTGGATAATTAAAACCTAGGAATAAAGTAGCTGTGCACAAGGTTATAGTATCTGTATTGTAACAACGACGCTTTGTAATCATCTGTAATCTTCAGAGTCTGCCAACAAGGATACATCACAAGATTATTCTGGCCTTTCACACCCAAATTTCCCCCTTCTCTCCAGAGCACGAGTCCTGATTACATACAACAGAGGACTCACTATAGAAACCGCAAGGTGTAACCATACATTATCAGCAACATACAAGGTGTCAGCTGGAGAGGTGGCCGATGTCGGACACGTCCTCAGGCAGTCAGGAGGACATTTATCTTCTCCAACCGCCAAAACAGCCCGACAGCAAAACGGACGTCATCCTCCCCGACCCCACACCAGGGGACAGGTTACCATGTGACCGCAGAAACAGAAGAGAAATTTGAAAATTGTAGCTTCCGTATCTGAATCCAAACATTCGTTGCCGATTTAAAATACCAGCGTTCAGCTTCCTGTCATCTCCTGTTACACTCAACATCAGAGCTTATGTGAATAAGCAGATAGAAAAACTGCATATATACTCATTTTTTTAAAATGTTTATTTTTTTTAATTTTTAATATCATGTAACAATGAGATGGCCGTAACAAAAAGTGGGAGAGTGACCAGGTTACAATACAGAGGTAAAAAAAAAAAAAAAAGAATAAGTGTATGGCTGACCGTAGAAATCCGAGGCGGAGCTTTAAATCTCCTACACAACTTTGTGAAATATATATATATATTTTTTTTCTGCTGCTTTTATTTTTACTAGAGAGGCTGGAAAAATGTGTTCAGAAACTTTCTATTGCATGTGGATGGGGCTGCTGCATTTTATTTGGATATCAGTGCAGAATATGTGCATAAATCTTATACACATCGTAAGCGTAGATTTCTGCACAATGTAAAACTTGGTGGTTTTCTCTGTTGCTGCGCAAAATGTATTATGTTTTGCACAACGCTTTATCAATCTGCACAAATTACAGGAAGCCCCTGGATAGTGCAAAAAAACAAAGTGCAAATAGAATGTACGTTCAAGTGCCGGCCGGCCACTGGAGAAGATTGGTGCAAAAATGCGTGAACATTTTTTTTTGCAAAAATTATAAAAATCAGCATACTAACCAGAGCATGAGCTAAACTCCGAATACGCATAATAAAAAAAATGGAAAGATCAGCTCAAAATATAAAATCAGCGCAAAATGAGATTATCATTTTGATGTCAGTTAATGCACAAAATAAATACACCCTTTTGCCATTTTGCAGGTGCATGCCAGTTGTTAAATTTCCCCACCCTCCTCCATATGAGCATATGGAGCGACAACCGGTCCGGTCAAATACAGCGACAAAAACCAAAAATTCTAAGGTATAAATTTCTAGGGACAACCATAATTTTGTGTATAGAAAAAAAGTCACCTAATCTGAGAAACAGAACGTGATACAAAAGTGCAAAAAATGTGCAAAAAAAAAAAAAAGGCAAAAAGCTAAAATATTTGAGAGCGGAGGAGGAATCGGAAAGGGGCACAAAATAAGGAGCAATGTTACTCGTGATCAGTAATAGTGGAAAGACCTATCCAGAGAGGACAGCGCAATCGCATGAAAGATCTCAAGAATTTCACCCTATTCGTCCAGAAAATAATTTTCTGATTTTTTGCACTGGAATTTCTGATGATTAAATTACAAGGTAACCACATTATTACTGTGCAAATCCAGGGATCAGAGTATGTGAAAGGGTTAAGACCCCCCCCCCATATCCTTCTAGTTCACAAGTCTAATGGGGCTAAGTGAGAGGCTCCCCTTCCTAGGATCATCTCCCCATTTACACTCCCACGATGCACAAGGTTGCCGAGAGTTGAGGTATCTTTTGAAGTTCTGCTTGGTTTACGTCTCGTGTCCCCTTTCTCAGGAAGAGGATGCACTTTCAGAACCCATGTGTGAGGGGCTGATAAGCCTGAGGATTCCTGCATACTGGGGGCTTATCAGTTCTTCCTGCTCCTCCACAGCTTGGACTGCCTAAAAGGCTGCTCGAAAGACCGGACCCGAAAAGGGTCTTTACTAGGACAGAGTACAAGGAAACACTTGTGTAAAAATAAACAGGTTTGTTACTAGTAAGACACAAAGTGTGTATGTTATGAGAACTATGCACGCTTCAGAGAAAAGGGTCTACAACCAGCAGGGCCTTGGAAAAGTGGAATAATGCCGACAAGTCGCAGGGGTCCCACACCCCTGATAGCCGGGGTCCCCCACAATTTCAGCTGTGGCACCCCAGACATCCGGTGCACAGAGCGAAGCTGGGCGATGACTGGCGATGCGGAGCGGAGGCTTGTGATGTCATGGCCACGCCCTCTCAATGCAAGTCTATAGGAGGGGGCGTGACTGCCGTCACGCCCCCTCCCATAGACTTGCATTGAGGGGGCGTGACCGTGACGTCACGAGTGGGGCGTGACCGTGACATCATGAGCCTCCGGCACTTCACCCGACGTTCTAAACGAACGCCGGGATCAGACATCTTACCCCCTATCCTTTGGATAGGGGATAAGATGTCTAGGGGCGGAGTAACCCTTTAAGTAAACACTGCTCCCAACACCACCTAAGGCTACATTCACATCACAATTTTGCAATACGGCTGCATTGATGTCTTATCGCGAGTTCTATGCCCATAGTTTTTTTGGTTGTTTTACTTGGTCAGCACTCTGCCCCACCCTCTCAGCCCGAACCTATTTCATTGGCAGAAAACTGCAAAGGGGTCTGTTCCTGGCAGTCTTCAAGTCCTCTTACTAAGAGCACATGGTATGTGTGCTATGCAATCTGTTTACACTGACGTAGTGCTGTGTGGCAGCCATTGGGCTTTGTCTAAGGGGTGGTGTGGTCAAGAGCCGGGAGCTAGGTTGGGCAGCATTGGGGTGGCTCTGCCACTGGGCCTTTCTCCCTATGGGCAACGGCGTCTCGGCAGGGGGTGGTCGGTGCTCAGCACCACATCATTTTATGTTATGGGACCCATTACACACAGGGTGCGGTGACGTGACTAGCGGGCTTGTACATACTGATCATAACGTTCACGAACGTCCTGTTCGTTACACACACACACATATATATATATATATATATATATACACATACATACATGCACACACACACTGAGAAGCTTAGGATCTTTGCGTAAGATGTAGATGTGCGTCCATGTCTGCTTTTCTCCATAGATGTCTTAATGCATTTCATTACGCAGTTGTTTACTAGCTGAATGCCATGGCTGCCAACAGTAGGCCACCAGATATTAGCCAATTCTTGCAGGAAACTATAATGAGCCTCTTGTTCAGCAAGAAAAACTTGTGAACAATGATGAAGTTCAGCTGTTTTTGCAGTCTACATCTATAATGTGCACAGATCCACACCTGGTCGTCGCGCTCATACAACGTTGCGGGAGAAAACAATGGCCCTTGATTTTTATGCAGCTTTATTCCAAGTAAAAGGTAGTGGAGCAACACACCATCTAATCTACCACATTTCCATCTTGGTGCGTTTCGAGCACACGCGCTGATACAATGTTGCAGGAGAAAGTAATGGGCCCAGCACCTGAATTTTATGCAGCTTTATTCAAAGTAAAGGGTCAGGGAGCAACACATTATCCAATCTATATTTCCATAATGACGCATTTCAAGCCCACGCACAATATTGCCAGAGAAAACAATGGAGCCAGCACTTGATTCTATGCAGCTTTATTCCAAGTAAAAGGTAATGGAGCAACACACCATCTTAATCTACCACATTTCCATCTTGGCGCGTTTTGAGCACATGTGCATATACAATGTTGCAGGAGAAAACAATGGACCCAGCAGTTGAATTCTATGCAGCTTTATTCCAAGTAAAAGGTAGCATAACACCACCATCCAATCTACCAAATTTCCATCTTGGCGCGTTTCGAGCACATGTGCTGATACAATGATGCAGGAGAAAAGAATGGGTCCAGTATCTGAATTTTATGCAACTTTATTACAAGTAAAGGGTCGTAGAGCAAAACACTACAGTATCCAATCAACGTTTAGATATTGACGCATTTCAAGCCCATGTGCTCATAAAATGTGGAACACGCGCTTATACAATGTTGCAGGAGAAAACAATGGGCGCAGCACTTGACTTCTATGCAGTGTTTTTCCAAGCAGAAGGTAGTGGAGCAACACACCATTTAATCTATCACATTTCCTTCTTGGCACGTTTCAGGCCCACGCGCTCATAAAATGTGGAGCACACGCTTATACAATTTTGCAAGAGAAAACAATGAACTCAGCACTTGACTTCTATGCAGCTTTATTCCACGTAAAATGTAGCATAACGACACACCATCCAATCTACCACATTTCCATCTTGACACGTTTCGAGCGCATGCGCATATACAATGTTGCAGGAGAAAACAATTCACCCAGCAGTTGAATTCTATGCAGCTTAATTCCAAGTAAAAGGTAGCGTAACACCACACCATCAAATCTACCACATTTTCATCTTGACGCGTTTCAAACGCACATATACAATGTTGCAGTAGAAAACAATGGACCCAGCAGTTGAATTCTATGCAGCTTAATTCCAAGTAAAAGGTAGCGTAACACCACACCATCAAATCTACCACATTTTCATCTTGGTGCGTTTCGAGCGCATGCGCATATACAATGTTGCAGGAGAAAACAATGGACCCAGCAGTTGAATTCTATGCAGCTTAATTCCAAGTAAAAGGTAGCGTAACAACACACCATCCAATCTACCACATTTCCATCTTGGAGCGTTTCGAGCGCATGCGCATATACAATGTTGCAGGAGAAAACAACTCACCCAGCAGTTGAATTCTATGCATCTTAACGTAACAACACACCATTCAATCTACCACATTTCCATCTTGACGCGTTTCGAGCGCATGCGCATATACAATGTTGCAGGAGAAAACAACTCACCCAGCAGTTGAATTCTATGCATCTTAACGTAACAACACACCATTCAATCTACCACATTTCCATCTTGACGCGTTTCGAGCGCATGCGCTCGAAACGCGCCAAGTTGGAAATGTGGTAGATTGGATGGTGTGTTGTTACACTACCTTTTACACGGAATAAAGCTACATAGAATTCAGGATCGATTATTTTCTTCTGCAACCTTGACTCGTCTCCTACCTGGCTCCATAAAAAAAGACTATACTATTATTAGTACTATGCTATGTAATACATCATTGAGTGCAAAAAAGTTTTGTTACCCGTCGAACCTATAACAAGACTTGCATGAAGCAACACAAGGGCCACTGGCCCATTCAAAAAGGAAATACATTTTTAGTTACAATTATCAGCTAATGTCTCTCGGTGCTGCAGAACGCGATATCCAGCAGCTGACTGGCTGCTAAATGGCCGAGATAATATATCTGTGGTAATAAATCTCCGTGGATCACTCCGCATCCTCTTCCTCTCTCCCCGCGAGGGTCAGCGGGTTATTCTTTCATCTAACTTTGCCCACAGGAAATGACCGCTACCCACAACTAGGAAGCCACAGACCTCAAGAAAAGAAACTCATTAACCAGAGCTGTGTGTTCCCTGCCCAAGATCTAACCCCGAGAAAGTCACATTCCCCATTGGTACAGAGGAGACTGCAAAAAAATAAATTTAAAAAAAAGGCATTATCGATGGAGTTTTTCCAGTGTTTCCAGTGTTTTCTGTACGCATTTTATAGGTCACACAGAATCGGAATGAATGGTTTTCGTCTAAGTCAGTATGCATTTTGTAGGTCACAGAGAATTGTTGCCGTAGTCTGAGTTGTTTTAGTTTTCGCATAAGTCATTCCACATAAACATTATTATATAATACGACGGAATCGTATCAAGGAGAACAACTGCATTAATGCTCAGTGTCAATAGGTGGCTGGGAAAGGCTGGACAGCTTTAAAGGGAACGAATCAGCAGATTTTAGCATATATAACGTTTGATTGCGTCGTATACAACGCATGATATATATATATATATAAAATCGTTATCCTTACCATCCCATTGACGGCTTGCGTCATCTCTCTGCTCCCTTAGCAGATGGAGCAGGGCGGTGAAGCCATTCGTCAATCAAGACGAGGGGACGGGACCATGGCCGGAGTGACAGGTGCTGGTAAGTAGAAGTCCCCACCCGGGGGGACTACTTGCGGGCTGGCCGGGGGGGACTTTATAACTTAAAGGAAATCTGTCATCAGAATCACCCGCACTAAACATGTTACACAGGCTTGTAGTGCGGGTGATCCTGATTAAAACGCTTCTTACCTGGTTAAAAATGGTTCAGCGCTTCTTCAGATATCTATATTTTTAGTTTTCTGTTATTCCCTGGCTTGGGACTCAGTGGGAGGTGTTATCATCTCGGACTCGGCTACACGTCATTCTAGCTGGGCGGAGCGGCCGCCCGGCTCATGAATATTCATGAACTTATCCTCGTAGTCTAACTCCTTTTTCTAGGTCTGTTGGGGAGGGCCGCGCATGCGCCGCGTTCCGTACACCCAGAAGCGGCGTTCACTCGAGCTGCGGCCCAATACAAGTAAGAAGACGGGCTGCATGAGTGAAAAGCCGGGGGGAGAATGCCACTTCCGGGTGTACGGAACGCGGCGCATGCGCGGCCCTCCCCACCAGACCTAGAAAAAGGAGTTAGATTACGAGGATAACTTCATGAATATTCATGAGCCGGGCGGCAGCTCCACCCAGCTAGAATGACGTGTGGCCGAGTCCGAGATGATAACACCTCCCACTGAGTCCCAAGCCAGGGAATAACAGAAAACTAAAAATAAAGATATCTGAAGAACCGCTGAACCATTTTTATCCAGGTAAGAAGCGTTTTAATCAGGATCACCCGCACTACAAGCCTGTAGGTTTAGTGCGGGTGATTCTGATGACAGATTTCCTTTAATCCATGCCTGTGGGCAAAACCGTCACCCAGGGATGGTAAGGATAACGATTTTAACATACACTGCTCAAAAAAATATAAAGGAAACACTAAGATAACACATCCTAGATCTGAATGAATGAACTAATCGTATGAAATACTTTCCTCTTTACATAGTTGAATGCGCTGACAACAAAATCACACAAAAATGATCAATGGAAATCAAATGTATGAACCCATGGAGGTCTGGATATGGAGTCACCCTCAAAATCCCAGTGGAAAACCCCACTACAGGCTGATCCAACTTTATGTAATGTCCTTAATACAAGTCCCAATGAGGCTCAGTAGTGTGTGTGGCCTCCACGTGCCCGTATGACCTCCCTACAACGCCTGGGCATGATCCTGATGAGGTGGAGGATGGTCTCCTGAGGGATGTCCTCCCAGACCTGGACTAAAGCATCCGCCAACTCCTGGACAGTCTGTGGTGGATGGAGCGAGACGTCCCAGATGTGCTCAATCAGATTCAGGTCTGGGGAACGGGCGGCCAGTCCATAGCATCAATGGCCCTTATTTACTAAGAGTGGAGTGTAGGTTTCTTTGTGGGTTTTAACTCCCTGCAATTTTTTTCCACGGTATTTACTAAGGTTTCCCTACATTTTTTTTTACACATGCTCTGATCTGTCGGGTTTTCCTCGGCTCAAATCCACTACATTTTATGTGGAAACCTTAGTAAATATGTTGGGTTTTTGTGAAAATGTCGGGAACACGCCCCTTTTCGGAGACCATGCCCCCTTTTCGGGTTTTCCTAGCAAAATGGAGAGTTAATCGGGGTTTTTTCAATTCTGGTGCAAAATCTGGCGCAGACAGAATTTCTGGCACGATGCGACAGAATCTGGCGCACAACCCTACAAAACATGTCAGGTTTGCAATAGTAAATGAGGGCCAATGCCGTACTCTCGCAGGAACTGCTGACACACTCCAGCCACATGAGGTCTAGCATTGTCTTGCATTAGGTGGAACCCAGGGCCAACCGCACCAGCATATGGTCTCACAAGGGGTCTGAGGATCTCATCTCGGTACCTAATGACAGTCAGGATACCTCTGGCAAGCACATGGAGGGCTGTGCGGCCCCCCAAAGAAATGCCACCCCACACCACTACTGACCCACCGCCAAACCGGTCATGCTGCAGGATGTTGCAGGCAGCAGAATGTTCTCCACGGCGTCTCCAGACTCTGTCATGTCTGTCACATGTGCTCAGTGTGAACCTGCTTTCATCTGTGAAGAGCACAGGGCACCAGTGGCGAATTTGCCAATCTTGGTGTTCTCTGGCAAATGTCAAACGTCCTGCACAGTGTTGGGCTGTAAGCACAACTCCCATCTGTGGACGTTGGGCCCTCACACAGCCCTCATGGAGTCTGCTTCTGACCTTTTGAGTGGACACATGCACATTTGTGACCTGCTGGAGGTCATTTCGCAGGGCTCTGGCAGTGCTCCTCCTTGCACAAAGGCGAAAGTAGCGGTCCTGCTGCTGGGTTGTTGCCCTCCTACGGCCTCCTCCCCGTCTCCTGATGTACTGGCCTGTCTCCTGGTAGCGCCTCCATGCTCTGGACACTACGCTGACACACAGCAAACCTTCGTGCCACAGCTCGCATTGATGTGCCATCCTGGATGAGCTGCACTACCTGAGCCACTTGTGTGGGTTGTAGACTCCGTCTCATGCTACCACTAGAGTGAAAGCACCGCCAGCATTCAAAAGGGACCAAACATCAGCTAGGAAGCATAGAAACTGAGAAGTGGTCTGTGGTCACCACCTGCAGAACCACTCCTTTATTGGGGGGGGGGGTGTCTTGATAATTGCCTATAATTTCCACCTGTTGTCTGTTCCATGTGAAATTGATTGTCAATCAGTGTTCTTCCTGAGTGGACAGTGGGATTTCACACAAGTGTCAGTGACTTGGAGTTACAATGTGTTGTCTAAGTGTTCCCTTTATTTTTTTGAGCAGTGTATATAACACGTGCCAATATTTTCGGTCTTTTCTGAACCATTGTAACTTTAAACTAGACTCACCATACAATGTACAGACAGTCCAGATCTGCAAATCATGTCAATGGATGGAAGAACCGACCAATCAGAATGGGCATTCACTGGTAAAACCCCCTGTATTACTGAAGTGTATGCACTGAATTCCTGTCTGGTAGCGCCCCCTACAGTACAGGGAGGTATTACATGTTCTGTACTGTTTACCTGTATTACTGAAGTGTATGCACTGACTGGTGTCTGGTAGCGCCCCCTACAGTACAGGGAGGTACTACATGTTCTGTACTCTTTACCTGTATTACTGAAGTGTATGCACTGACTGGTGTCTGGTAGCACCCCCTACAGTACAGGGAGGTATTACATGTTCTGTACTCTTTACCTGTATTACTGAAGTGTATGCACTGACTGGTGTCCGGTAGCGCCCCCCACAGTACAGGGAGGTATTACATGTTCTGTACTCTTTACCTGTACCCGGATTAGCTGCTCCTTTGGACACCAGGTGAGGGCGACTTCATGTTACTTTTTTAGGACATTGTGTTCTGTACAGGATCCTGAAGAAGCTCCTGTCCTCTACAGACAGTGATTACAGCTCCAGCAGATCTGTATTACTTTTATAAGTAAGGATTTGCTTTATCTATATTAGTTATCTACTTATTTTTCTTTCTCCTCACCTTTTTCCTATTTTTGGATGACATTTTGGAGCTTCAGAACCAATTACCAGGTTTCCATACAGTTATGGTCTCAACATACAATGGTCGTAATGGTTGTAACTAGAGGGACCAAGACCTATGTAGTAGTATAATGGAAAAATTTAACAGACCCCTACCCCCAACCCCTAAAATAATAACTTAAGTAAAAAAAAGCGAACAAGAACATTTTTGTATGTCTTGGTGAATCAGTATTATTACAATGAGATTTATAAAGTCGAGTTGGGGTAAAGTTCCAATAATCACCCACTGGTGGGTCCTTGTTGTAGTTTCGATGGTTTAGAGTTATGAAGTCAGGGAGGCCAGACTAGTCAGACTTGTATGCATTGCTTGGACCTACAGGTTATCATAGCTAATGGTGTTTATCTTCCTGATTCCTTACTTTGACCTTATTGACCAAGTCATTTCTTGTGCTTTTTTTTTACTGTCACGTTCCACGTTCTAAGAGCCATAACCTTGCTGTTCGACAGGGCCATACAAGGGCTTGTTTTTTGTGCAATTAGTTGACTATTAAAGGGATACTTCGGCCCTAAGACATCTTTTCCCCTATCCAAAGCATAGGGGATAAGATGTCTGACCGCGGGGGTCCCGCCGCTGGGGACCCCCACAATCTTGCATTCGGCACCCACCTCTTTGAGCTGCACGCCGCGCTGCCAGCTCACAAACTGCCGGGTGCCGATCACTGAGCCAGAGTATCGTGATGTCACGACTCCGCCCGCCAGATGATGTCATTTCCCCGCCCCCGCTATGCAAGTCTATGGGAGGGGGCGTGACGCCCCCTCCCATAGACTTGCATAGCGGGGGCAGGGCGTGACGTCACACGGGGCGGAGTCGTGTCGTCACGATACTCCGGCCCCGTGGTCGTCACCCGGCAGTTTGTGAGCTGGCAGCGCGGCGTGCAGCTCAAAGAGGTGGGTGCCGAATGCAAGATTGTGGGAGTCCCCAGCGGCGGGACATCTTACCCTGGATAGGATAGGGGATAAGATGTCTTATAGCCGGAGTACCCCTTTAATATGGCTACATTTTGGTTTCACCATACTGTTAGGGACACGTGTCCAAGAACCAGAGGTCTTAAAAGGGATATTAGGGGAGACCAGTTGGGGGATGTCACAGGCTGGCATGAAGAGATGTGTCTTTAGGGCACATTTAAAGGGAATGTGTCACCATTTTTTTTATTGATGTGTTTAGTTTTAGGACAATGTAGTTTTAATGTTAGTTATTAATAAAGCGTGTAGTGGGGGCTGCTGCCATTACTGTACCCTCTTTGTGGTGTGTCACTTCACAATACCTAAACAGTTGCTTTATGGCAGGCACAGGGCATAAGAAAGTTAAGACAGAGCGTCTCATAGAAAAGTATGGTCTGCTTACTGCACATGTGCATAGCACAGGCTAGTGAAATGAAAGGGGGAGCCAGCACCATTTTCTTGAAGTCCCTGAGGAGCAGTGACCTATCAAAAAAACTACAACGCCCCCCCCCCCCCCTCTCTCCTTTTGCACATAGACCGAGGAGGAAGGTAGAAAGGCGAGGTCTAATTTACAGCAGCCAGACAAGTTGCTTGCTTTCACCAGATTCCTCATGTTAGCTCCCTCTGCTGGTCAACAGTGGGAGATATGTCAAGTTATTTAATTTTTCATATTTTGTGACGAGTAACATTTTAATAAATCACATTTGGTGACACATTCCCTTTAAAACTGTGGATGTTGGTGAAGTCTATGCGTTCGGAGTATTGTATTCCGGAGAACTGGTGCAGCACGAGTAAAGTCTTGGAAATGGGAGTGAGTGGTGCGGATTATAGAAGATGTCCGTGTTAGATCATTAGCAGAGCGGAGAACATTCGTGGGATGTAGACAGAGATGAGGGAATTGTAGACACAAAATGAAAAAGGGATTTAAAAATAATATTGTATTATTCTATTAAAGGGGTACTCCGGTGGAAAACGTTTATTTTTATTTTTTTAAATCAACTGGTGCCAGAAAGTTAAACAGATTTGTAAATTACTTTTATTAAAAAAATCTTAATCCTTTCAGTACTTATCAGCTGCTGAATACTACAGAGGAAATGCTTTTCTTTTTGGAACACAGAGCTCTCTGCTGACATCATGACCACAGTGCTCTCTGCTGACATCTCTGTCCATTTTAGGAACTAAAAACAGGAGAGAAGGCGCTCCATAGGGTAATACCACCGGAGATGGGGGGAGGGGAGAGTAAAAGCTAATTTTAAACTGCTCACCCTGGGTGGTTGTGTAGCCTCATACACAACAATGGAAATCGCTTGGATACAATGGTCCGTCTGCGGCCCTCCTGGTGTGGATTCCACAACGTATAGGTACAAGGCAAGGCTTCAGTATAGGGTGCAGGAGTACATCGGCGCTGAACAGACCCAGGACACAGCAGGTAAGAAAGTAAAATCCAATTTATTTGATGCAACGCGTTTCCCTGCGCAAGCACAGATTCATCAGGCATTAGGAACTGTCCAGAGTAGGAGAAAATCCCCATAGAAAACATATGCTGCTCTGGACAGTTCCTAAAATGGACAGAGATGTCAGCAGAGAGCACTGTGATCATAATGTCTGCAGAGAGCTCTGTGTTTCAAAAAGAAAAGAATTTCCTCTGTAGTATTCAGCAGCTAATAAGTACTGGAAGGATTAAGATTTTTAATAGAAGTAATTTACAAATCTGTTTAATTTACTGGCAACAGTTGATTTAAAAAAAAAAAAAGTTTTTCACCAGATTTACCTTTTTAACTCCTCTTTTTCCTAATGTCAACTTCTACTCTACCTTATTTCCTTATGGAGAGTAGGAGCAGTGATTCCAAACAGTGTTAATAATACAAAGTTTGTTTACTTACACACTATAAATACACTAAATCACCTTAGCTAGCATAAATAGCACAGTATAATATACATGTATCTCAATACATTAACATTATACTAATTACAGTACAATTTACCCCAATACAATATCTTTCCCTCCCACCTAATTACATCCCAATACACTCAGACAGGCATACCATCCAGGAATCGCTTTATGACCCTAAGGCTATAGGGGCTTGTTATAGCAATGAAAAGGTTAATGCAGGGAACCGTTAAGGAGGGCGTGAGGAGGTTAAAGTGGTACTCCGGTGGAAAAAACTTTTTTTTAATCAACTGGTGCCAAAAAGTTAAACAGATTTGTAAATTACTTCATTTTAAAATCTTATCAGCTGCTGTATGCTCCAGAGGAAGTTGTGTAGTTATTTTCAGTCTGACCACAGTGCTCTCTGCTGACACCTCTGTCCATGTCAGGAACTGTCCAGAGCATGTGGAAACCCCCATAGCAAACCTATCCTGCTCTGGACAGTTCCTGACATGGACAGAGGTGTCAGCAGAGAGGGGAGAGGCTCCTGCTGCAGCCAGGGAAGAGGGGGTAGAAGCTCCTGCTGCAGCCAGGGAAGAGAGGTGCCTGCTGCAGCCAGGGAAGATGGAGGAGAAGCTCCTGCTGCAGCCAGGGAAGAGAGGCAACTACTGCAGCCAGGGAAGAGGGGGGAGAAGCTCCTGCTGCAGCCAGGGAAGAGAGGCAACTGCTGCAGCCAGGGAAGAGGGGGAGAGGAATTTGATGCAGCCAGTGATGTAATAACCAGACCAGGACAGTCAGGAGGAGAGGGGTATGTCCGATTTCCTCGGACACAGATTTTTTTTTAATTTTGTGCTTTTTCACGTTTAGGGAAGCTTTAAAAGCGGAGATGAGAACACCTGCACAAACCGAATATAAGGACATGACAGCCAAGAACAGAGTCGACCAACTATTTCCTAGGTGACCTGTCCTCGGCTCACAGTTCATTCATCACGTCTGTATCATCAGAGGGAAACGAGAGGAAAGGAAGACATATCTTGTTTTTGTAGCTGGCCCAGCGCTACCTTCTGCATAACTGATTAGAGTCCCAGTGTGACACACCCGTGATGTGTCCGCCTGAAGAAGCCTTCAAGTACACGCAGGGGAGAAGGGGTGATGTCGCTAAAGTGGTGGAACATGGAGAAAACATCATGCCTCATTTCCCCTGGTGAGGTAATGACATGGACGGGGACATCTATGTGTGCACAGATATTGGCCGCTCGGTTTTCCTGCAGGAGTCACTATTCCTATTAGCATTCGGCATAAACAGGAAACTCTCATAATTTTACAGCTCTTGCACCATGTGCTATTTCACTCTGATGCAGAGTGGCGACATTTAACCCTTCCGGGAATCTTGACATTTTCTTAAACACGGATGTTTTCCCATCGGATCTTCCCTTTTAGAGATGAAACTTATTTTGAAATGTGGTCCTTAGGGAACATTTGTGAGGGAAATTCAGTATCAATATGAGGTTGTTGGTTCCGAGTTTCTATCTCCAATAGGCTTCTCGAGCCTGTACGGTAAAAGATCAGAAATCAGTGAAACAACCTCCCTCCATGTTATAGTCTTTGTGATTTCTATTATATTTCTAGTCAATCCATGCACCAAAAAGGAGTCTTTACCCCAGTAAAACAGCTCTAAAGTCTTGGCCATAAGGGGGTTCTCCCTTCCCTGCAAACTGCCATCCAATGCCTGTAGTTAGAGTAAACATGTCCCTAGTAACAGAGACAGCAAGATGGAACATAAGTAGTTATAGGTAACAAGCAAAAACAGTGTCCTGCACTCACCGCTCCGTAAGGGACTCAGAGTTCCTGCCGGCGGTTTCGCGCAGGTTACGCTTCTTCCGGCCTCACAGAGTAGGGGTGGGGCCTAGAATGTGCTCTGTGTAGGAGAGAGAAGATTTGGGATGTGTACCTGCAAGCTAAGCCTGTTTGCCTACTGAAGACTATCTCCACTGTTCATGAAAGGTAAATCAAAGCTTTCGCCTCAACATTCATAAAGCTCAGGACAGCGGTCCCTTTTGTAAATAAAGGTAACTACCTCATCTCTTCTAAATCTTTATTCCCACAATACAATTAAAATTGAGAAATATATATATAGAAATCTCTATTTGGCCCAGGAGATCAGACAGGGCTCTCCTCGCAGTCCTGTGACCAGGTATAAGACAACTGGCTGCAGCAGGAGCTTCCCCCCTTTACCACTGATGCAGCAAAACAGAAAGATTGCTAAGCCCTGCCCCCTTTAGGGAGCTGCTCCTCAGTGATCAAGATTATGTTGGTATTTCTAAAAGAGGCGCTTATACATTGGTTTACTCATGGCTATGATGGTTGTCTGGCTAGTCATTTTAAGTGTCACATAATGTATATAAAGTATATATCTGGTATGTGAATGTGGAAAAATGATGACATCACACTACCAATATGACACCTGATGAAGCTGTGATTGCGGGGATGCATCGCACACGCACATGAAGCCATAGACACATCATGCAAGGGCACATACTAAAGGAGTAGTGTACTGCAAAGTATTTCTACTCCATTGTGCCTGGGCTGCAAAAATGAGAAGAAACTCTAACTCACCTTCCTCTGTTCCCGCAGAGCACCACTACAGCTGTTTGGTCCTGGGTCCGGTCTTCTTCCTTCTTCCGTATCCATGGATCGTCACAGTGCACTCAGTCTATCACCTTCCGAGGCAGGACATCGCTGCAGCCAGTGATAGTGTAAGTGCAATGTGACGATCCATGGACATGGAAGAAGCCCGGACCGCAGGACAGAACAGCTGTAGCGGTGCTCCGTGTTTCCGGGACTGGAGATATGACATAACGCCACGCCCCCTCCATTCATGTCTATGGGACATGACTGGCTCACAGTTGACATGAATGAAGGGGGCATGGCGTGACATCACGAGGGGGCGGGGTGTCACGTCTCCAGTCCAGTCCAGGAAACGCAGAGGTTTCTGAGACTGGAGCAGTAGCCCCGCATAGAAAGCGGTTGCTGCACAGAGATCACGGGGGGTCCCAATGGCAGGGGGGAGAAAATGTCATTGGCAGGTATACCCCTTTAAAGGGGTATTCCAGGAAAAACTTTTTTTTTATATCAACTGGCTCTAAGAAAGTTACAGATTTGTAAATTACTTCTATTAAAAAATCTTAATCCTTCCAATAATTATCAGCTGCTTAAGTTGAGTTGTTCTTTTCTGTCTGGCAACAGTGCTCTCTGCTGACATCACTGCTTGTCTCGGGAACTGCACAGAGTAGAAGAGGTTTGCTATGGGGATTTGCTTCTACTCTGGACAGTTCCCGAGACACGTGTCATCAGAGAGCACTTAGACAGAAAAGAACAACTCAACTTCCGAAGCTCATAAGTACTGAAAGGATTCTGATTTTTTAATAGAAGTAATTTACAAATCTGTTTAACTTTCTGGAGCCAGTTGATATATATAAAAAAGTTTTTTCCTGGAATACCCCTTTAAAGTTGGTAACAGCTTCTCTGGCAGACTGAGCTGAACTCTTACGGGACACAACGTAAATAATAGGAACCTGGTTCGGCATACACGTTAGCTCTTGGTTGAACACTTTTTTACCAGAAATCTATTCCTTTTGATGTCCTTATACACTTGCAGCGGACAGGCATGCATGTGTTATGGATAGGTGGAAGGGCATAAGCCACTGCCAGACACCTCTGTGGCAACAGGTTTTCTCCTGGCATTAATAGGATATCTACAAGATTGGGAGAACTGGGACATACCATTATACACATGATGGTCACCAAAACTGCCAAATCAGCGAAACACAGGGGGAGGGGTCCCGAATTTTAGGGAAAATTTCCAGCTTTTAATTACACAGCATCTTATAATCCAAGCACACATAGACCCTAGAATATACACTGCATCCCTGACGCATTTTAAGCTGTCATGCGGTTAAAGGGGTACACCGCTGCCCCACATTTAATTCCGAACGCTGGATGCGGGCTGCGGGGGTCGTGATATCACGGCCACGCCTCTCGTGACATCATACCACGCCCTCTCAATGCAAGACTATGGGAGGGGGCGTGGCGGCCAGATGGCGTGACATCACGACCCCTACAGCCTGCACCCAGCAGATGGAACTAAATGTTCTGAACGTTGGGGCAGTGGAGTACCCCTTTAAAGGGGTACTCCATTGGAAAAAAAATGTTTTTACATAAACTGATGTCAGAAAGTTAAACAAATTTGTAAATTACTTCTATTTAAAAATCTTAATCCTTCCAGAACGTATCAGCTGTTGCATGTTCCAGAGGAAGTTCTTTTCATTTTACATTTCCTTTCTGTCTGACCACAGTGCTCTCTGCTGACACCTCTGTCCATGTCAGGAACTGTCCAGAGTAGAAGCAAATCCCCATAACAAACCTGTCCTGCTCTGGACAGTTCCTAAAATGGACAGAGGTGTCAGCAGAGAGCACTGTGATCAGACAGAAAAGAAATTCAAAAAGAAAAGAACTTCCTGTGGAGCATACAGTAGCTCATAAGTACTGGAAGGATTGAGATTTTTTTAATAGAAGTAATTTACAAAATGTGTTTAACTTTCTGGCACCAGTTGATTTAAAATAAATAAATAAAATGATTTCCAGGGGAGTACTCCTTTACGTCGTAGGATGGCCAAATCACCGTGTTTGCCTAAAAGTCATCTACCCGTTCACTCACCTTATGACCTACGCAGAAGAGACATTAATGGACAATAACACAGAATAACAGAAGATTTATCATAACAAGAAAGGTGATGACAAAAAACAAAAAGTCACAGTCTCTACATTTGCATAGTATTTCCAAAGGTAAAGATGGCCGACTTCAGAAATAACATAAAAACAGGGCAGGGAGAAGGGGCTTCCTGTCTCCAGGTGAACTCTGCCCCGATGGACGACAAAACTTCAAACCGTCTCTTGGTAAAAAGCTGCAGGATCCGTAACAATTCTCCAAAATAGAAGCAGCAGCTTCCAAGAAAAAAAAATGCTTTTCCGTAAAGGTTAAGGGTCGGTAGCCAGAAATGGAATATGAAAAAGATGAAAGGAGAGACTGAGGACCTTGTATTGGAAAACATTTCCCTGGGTCTATGAAGTCATACGGCTAAATGTGGATACAGGCAGGACCCCGACAGAGAATCACTACAGTATGGAGGCTACAGAGGACGCCACCCCTGCCTCGTATTACCCACATGTATTACAGAGCTCCGAGTGATGGAATCAAACAACACTTCTGGCTTCACATGGGGTGGACACATTTATCAGGCCACCGGCTTAGAGGGCTTAGAAAGCTACCATCAATTCTGCAAACTGGAAATGCTGCCGAACATCTAATTTCATGGCAAACTTTCACACAGTAAGGTTGCAGCACCTACTATTCATTCCCTGTCTGCTCCTCTACTTGCGACATTGTTCCGCACAATGCAGCATGCTGTAACCAAGCCTTAATATTACGTGTAAATGACAGGGAGATAGGGATGTAGGCTAGAGGGGTTGATCAAAGGCGGTGACATCACTAAGGGGGTAGGGCTATAGCTCAGAAACAAGTTCCAGCCACACCTTTTGAGAAAGAAAATGATGATGCATTTTTTGGAAACAGGGAGGAGCCAGGAGCTGCACTGCACAAACAATGAGGACTACACAACTTCCCTTTGGAAGGGAGGGAGACTCTGGGGAGCTGCTGAGACAATGCCACACTGACAATGAGAGGACTATACAACTTCCTGTCAGGAGAGAGGGAGGAGCTGCTGAGACAAAACCACACTGACAATGAAAGGACTACACAACTTCCTGTCAGGAGAAAGGGAGGAGCCTCTATGACAACACCACACTGACAATGAGATTCCTACACAACTTTGGGGGGGGGGGGGGGTATGCACGCAAAACTATGCTGAAGCCAGTACAATTTCTAATAAAACTATACTTTTAAGTTATATATCTGATCAAAATACAATTTTCTAATACTGGAATATCCCATTTAAACAGAATAAGAAACAAGTGATCCTCACCCAGTCATGATGAGAGAATTAGGACAAAATTTACCAATAACACAGATATATACAAAGTGTGCATGTAGTTGCAAAATGCACATTAAGGGTCTATTCACACGTACAGTATTCTTCATTCAGTTTACAATGAAATATGCGGTAGAAAATCCTGCGCATCAAATCTGCAGAATACTGTACATGTGAATAGACCATTAAGGGTACTCCAGCATTTAAGAACATATCCCGTATCCACAGGGCATTGGAAATACATATGCGCTGTACTTGTGTTTCCTTGGGACTCCCATAGAGAAGGCATGGAGTGCAAGTAGACCAAGGGTCAAGTACTAGGTAAAAAAGAAAGTATGGGAACTCACCCAAGATTTCCACTCAAGGGCTGGTCCTGCAGGATTCCCGCTAATGGGAACAGTGCTCCTGTTGTGGAAAAAGTTCCCACGTGTTACTGCAGGACTTGAGCCCCGAAATAGACCCCACACTGCATGCAGCAGGTAGATTCTGAGCCCTATTCTAAAGATTGTGGAAGGTCCCAGGGGTCGGACCCCCTCCCATAAAAATGTCTGAATGACAATGATTAGGGCATGATCACACAGCCACAAAATGGGAAATCCACAAAAATGATTAGCACAGAATCCGCCATTCTTTAGATTTTGATACTTCTTATCCTTATGTCCGTATAAGTAACAGTTCATAAGGTTGAAAAAAGACCAGAGTCCATCAAGTTCAACCTATATCCCTAATGAGTCCCTACGGAGATGATCCAGAAGAAGGCAAAAAACCCTCATACTAGAGGTAAAAATTCCTTCCCGACTCCAAATATGGCATCAGAATAAATCCCTGGATCAACGTTCTGTTCCTATAAATCTAGTATACATAACCTGTAATGTTGTTATTCTCCAAAAATGCATCCAGACCCCTTTTAAATTCTTTTACAGAGTTCACCATGACCACCTCCTCCGGGAGAGAATTCCACAGTCTCACTGCTCTTACAGTAAAGAACCCCCGTCTGTGCTGGTGTAGAAACCTTCTTTCCTCTAGACGTAGAGGATGCCCCCTTGTTATAGATACAGTCCTGGGTATAAATAGATCATGAGAGATCTCTGTACTGTCCACTGATATATTTATATATAGTTATTAGGTCTCCCCTAAGCCTTCTTTTTTCTAAACTATATAACCCTAATTCTGATAATCTTTCTGGGTACTGTAGTCCTCCCATTCCCCGTATTACCCTGGTTGCCCGCCTTTGAACCAGCTCCACTATATCTTTCTTGTACACGGCGCCGCTGCCCCCCCCCCATCCCCGGTGGCATAATTACCTGGGTCGGGTCCGCGCTGCTGCAGGCCTCCGGCGTGCGTACCCTGCGTCGTTGCTATGCACGGCGCGGCGCACTGACGTCATGCGCCGCGCCGTGCAGCGCATAGCAACGACGAAGGGGACGCACGCCGGAGGCCTGCAGCAGCGCGGACCCGACCCAGGTAATTATGCCACCGGGGATGGGGGGAGGCAACGAGGCCGGCAATGGGTGCCGCTGCCCCTTCTCTCCCCCTGGCTATCGGCGCCAGTACCGATAGTCAGGGGGACAGAACGGGCAGCGGCGCCGATAGCCAGGGGGTGAGAAGGGCCGGCAGCAGGGCTCTAGACCCCAGGGAAGGCAGGGGGAGAGAAGCGGGCAGCGACGGCCTCTCTCCCCCTGCCTTTCCTGGGGCGGTATAACACGCACATAGACTTTAGGCTAAAAATTTTAGCCTAAAAAGTGTGTGTTATACGCCGATAAATACGGTATTTTACATTTTTCTCTATAGCTTTTTAGCTTCTTCACTGCAGTCCTGTTTTAGTAATTTACTGATTTCTCCCCCTGTCTTATCTGCCCGCTATGCTGTGCAAGGTCTTGGTTAACATAAGTATTTGCACGCGGCCTTCCCCTTAAGCTCTGCAGGGAGTTTCTACTCTTCAGAGGGGGAGAAATTGGCCATTTCTCTGTGATCATTTATCTAAAGCTACTGAGGTCAATTTCCACCCGGCACTATACATTTCCCACAGTGACAGACAGTGATAAAGTTGTGGTAGTCAGAGCCCTGGAATATTTATACCGTACGGATACAGAGAGCCAGGAATCCTCTGCCATCAGTCATCCACTCCGCTCCATGACACCGAAGGGCTAGCCACGTCCTCCCTTATAAATACATGATTTAAAAAATATATATAAAATAAAAGATGTTGTACTGAGGGTTAATATAGGATACATCATATGGTGTCCAGACATCCTTGGTGTATATTATTGCTTATTTCAATTGCTTTGGCGCCAAATTGTTTTGATTGTAATCTTCGATTGGTCGTGTATCTTTCTATTAACATTTGATCATATCTAAGAAATGTTACGTTTTATTTTGGAGCTATAGTCCTGTGATGCCAACTTATGAAAGAAAGGAAATACCCATGAACATCCAAATCCCACCCCTTCTGTGGTCAGACCCACCCCTTTTTCCGGGTCTGCTTGCAACTTTGGATTAAAAGAGGTTTTTCCCATGCAGAGCCATGCAAATTATAACAGTTTTCTGTTACACATTTTCCTTATTAGCAATTATCTAGTTTTTATTAGGGAATTTTTCATTCCCATCTCCAATCTACCGAGAAAATGCATCCACTTTTATCAAAACATCCATCTTTTTGTCCCCTGATGAGCCTCATGATTGAAATAAGGCAGAAAAACACGTTGGGATGTGAATTTTATGCAACAGGATTTATTCATTTATTTATTTATTTTTTTTTTTTGGGGGGGGGGGGGGTCACAATGTTGCACTTTTGATTAAAAACATCCATCTTGTATCCTTTCAATGAAACACGTGGACCAGTGTGTTGTAGTTTTGAAACAGCTGGTGGTACCCTGGTTAGGAAACACCAACATGGACAGTGTTATGACCCCAACTTTGCATTCATCCTATATAGCGGACATCAGCATTCCTTTATATTTTGCTTAGTCTTCCCGATTGTACAATTCCCACGAAACTTCACAAAAACATATCATATAGAAAATGCTTTTCAAGAGTGTCCAATAAAAGAAAAGAAAAAAAAAAGCGCCACAATATATTCAATGTCATTAAAGAAGATGTAAAGTCCACGGGGTGGGGGGTCACCTAAAGGCTAAGTTTCCTCTCCCTGCCTGTAGGGTAAATTTCCTGCCATTTTTCCCAGTCTGAAAGGCAGAGAGTGAAATTTATTGTAGATATTACTATACGATGCGGCATTGTTGGGCTTACAGTCACAATAATAGGAGGAATGCTACTGATAAATGTATGGGCTTTCTATTTATTTGCATAGCACAAAAACACAACGGCGGCACACTGGGGAAAAAGGCTATATGGAGACAACCCATATACATTACAGGTAAGGAGACTAAACATGGGGATGTAAGACGGTGGAAGCAACAATAACATGAGCAGAAACTGTGAATTTTTTATAATTTTTTTTTCCCATTTCAAATCAGAAAATAATATTTTTTTAAAAAATGACTGAGGGAATTTATCAAGACTGGGGCTTCGCATGGCAGTCTTCTAGGGAATGTTTCTGCGGAAAACGACCTATTTAAAATCAGGGTACGTTTTTTAATGTTAATATTTTTAAAGAATTTTTGGTACAGTAATGTTTTCCATTTTACTATCTGCACACACACACATATATATATATATATATATATATATACACACACACACACACACACACACACACAAATAATTCTGAACTCTTGCAGTACCCATTCTGGCCACTAATCTGAGATTACTGTTCTGTACAGATTTACAGCAGTTCGTTAAAGGGTACCTCTCATCAAATAAACTTTTGATATATTTTAGATTAATGAATGTTGAATAACTTTCCAATTGCATGTTAATGAAAAATATGCTTCTTTCTATTGTATTTTTCCCGATCAGTCCTGTCAGCAAGCATTTCTGACTCATGCTGGAGTCCTAAACACTCAGAGCTGCCAGCCTGCTTTGTTCACAGCCAAACAGGCTGTGAACAAAGCAGGCTGGCAGCTCTGAGTGTTCTCCTTTGTGAACAAAGCAGACTGGCAGCTCGTAGTGTTTAGGGCTCCAGCATGAGTCTGAAATGCTTGCTGCCAGGACTGGTAGGGAGACCCCTAGTGGTCATTTCTTCAAAGTGGAAAATTAAATAGAAAGAAGCATATTTTTTAATAACATGCAATTGTAAAGTTATTCTGCATACATTAATCTATAATATATCAAAAGTTTTTTTGATGAGAGGTACCCTTTAAGAGAAGAAAAAGCCAGTGCAGCAGCCTACTCTTTTTTTCCATTACAGACAGGGTTAAAGTAAAAGGTGACACCAGTGTATAGATAACAAAATAGCTGTTGCTCACAGATCCCACCTCCCTCTAGAATGACATTTAAAAAAGGTCCCAGGGCACGCCTAGACAGCTTTCCCATTCATATCAATGGGGCAGCTTCAGTCTATCATAGCCTATTTGCATGGGGCTTTAAAGTATGTCACCCACAGGAGCATGGTCTGTGCCTGAGGCTGGAGCAAAGAGGGTTTAAGTAAACAAAGTTGGTCTGTGTGTGTGTGTAAGGGGGGAAGAGGGGGTCCGACCAGCACTGATCCCATGAATAAAGGTCAAAAGTCCCCTGATTGGTGGGGTCTCAGCACTGAGACCCCAACCAATCAAGACTTTTGACATGTCACATGTGCTAAGACACTCCCCAATCTCCACCCACCAACCAGGAGAGCGGGTGTGAAGTAGCGCGTTTCGCTTCTTGGCTTACAGCAATCTCAGTCCTGCTTCTTGGAAGGCCCCACAGACTCACAATGGTGCTGAAGGATGGAGATTTGCGGCAGGGGAATAAAACAACGCTTCTCTCAGCCTGTTCTCCTGATCAGTCGAGGTCTCAGAACTAAGGGCCTCAACCAATGAAAACTCCTGACACGTCAACATTTTTCTTTTTAACTGACAGGTACAATTTTGGGGGCTCAGTATTTTTGTTTATTCAGTATTCCCCTACTTACAGT
This sequence comes from Hyla sarda, assembly GCF_029499605.1. Taxonomy (NCBI): domain Eukaryota; kingdom Metazoa; phylum Chordata; class Amphibia; order Anura; family Hylidae; genus Hyla; species Hyla sarda. The sequence continues at coordinate 18,985,580 of NC_079191.1, forward strand.
GCTGAGACTCTGAAGGGGTTAAAGTCGCTGGAGGGTTTAGGACGTGTCACCCAGGAAGGCTGAGACCTGCCAGTTATGACCTACAAAATCCACCTGTGGTTTCGCGGCTGCTGTGGGGAGTTTTTGGCACATCATTTTTGTTCTACATGGCTGTGCTCATTCTCGGCACTCCACATTCCTATCAGGTTTGGTAACCAAGAAACTAAACACAGAGGGAAAAAAGTCACCGTGGCCTCGACTGAAATCAGTCCTGGGGGGGGCGGCCATAATAAATGGCTGTCAGGAGAGCAATTGGCTAAATGGAACAGTGAGTACAAAAAAACATACAGGAGCGAGGAGCCGAGCGGCCAGCTCTCTGGAGGGAAGAGGACAAAGGAGGAACAAAAACAACATAAGGCATCAAAATGTGACATAAAAATAAATAAATAAGATTCTCTAAATCTGTATTCAAGAGCTCTGCTTGCAGTCACTGAATAGGAAAGTTCACTGATCACATGTGCATGCATCGGGTGTTTGAGTCCACGTGGATTTTGCTGCCCATTATTTTCAATAGGAATCTGCTCCATAATTCACACTTCCCGCTTTGATGGGGATTCCATACAGATTCCACATAAGGTTGGCCTGGACCGCACCAATGGATGGTGCCAAACCTGCGTCTAAGATCTTGGGAGAATCTGCAGCACATAAATGGCAAAATATCCACAGATTCCATGATGGATGAAAAATTCATTGTGTTCATATATCCTAATACAGGGCTAGACAAATCCCAGGCACCTGGACGCCATGGCAACTGATAATTTCATCCTGGTGCCTAGGTTTTGTCAATCTTTTTTTTTTTTTTACTCCTTCCCAAGACATATTTGAATCATTACACATGGCAGGTACCAGCTGCAGCTGACTATTTGTCAATACTGACAATGGAGATCATTTTAATGTCCATCATTTTAAAAGGGGTTATCCAGGAAAAACATTTTTTTTTTGTATATCAACTAGCTCCAAAAAGTTAAACAGATTTGTAAATTTCTTCTATAAAAAAAAAAAAATGTAATCCTTTCAGTACTTATGAGCAGCTGAAGTTGAGTTGTTATTTTCTGTTTAAGTGCTCTCTGATGACACCTGTGTCAAGAACTGTCCAGAGTGGAAGCAAATCCCCATAGCAAACCACTTCTACTCTGTGCAGTTCCCGAGACAGACAGAGGTGTCAGCAGAGAGCAATGTTGTTAAACAAAAAAGAACAACTCAACTTCAGCAGCTGATAATTATAGGAAGGATTAAGATTTTTTAATAGAAGTAATTTACAAATCTGTTTAACTTTCTGGAACAAGTTGATATATAAAAAAAAAGTGTTTTTTCTCTGGAATACCCCCTTTAAGTCTTACTTCCAGTGATGACAGCAGGATATAGGCTTAAAATGTTATGTTGCCACCAGAGCTGAGACTTATGCGAGACTACAGGCCTTTAGAGGGGTACTCCACTGGCCAGCGTTCGGAACATTTAGTTCCAAACGCTGTGTGCGCACTGCGGGGGGATCGGCCATGCCCCCTCAATGCAAGTCTATGGGAGGGGGCGTGACGGCAGTCACGTCCCCTCCCATAGACTTGCATCGAGGGGGCGTGGCCAGCCCCCGCAGCGCGCACAGAGCGTTTGGAACTAAATGTTCCAAACCCTGGCCAGTGGAGTACCCCTTTAATTTATGGATTTTGCCGAAGTCGTATTCAAATCTATGGGACTTCCGCCAAATCAGAAGACTGAATGCCCTTCGTCCTGCACAAGTCTCGGGCTCAGATGGCGGCATGAAAATGTAAACATATATCCTGCCATGCAATCCATCACTGAATGTATGTTTTACCTGTTTAAATGCAGATATAATGGTGCAGTGGTCCAAATCGGCTCCCCCGCGATGCAGTTGCGGGGTGCCGATTGGTTGTCAGCCCATTACCAGCTCATCGCTACAAGCCGTGAATTTGCAATTGATACAGCCTGCCATGATAGGCGGAAGTAATAGAGTGCCGATCTCATTCATGTTATGCATTACATCAATCTATATAAGCAATCGAATACTTGCTTATAATAGGCTTCTTGGGAGTGTGGGAAAAAAGGTAAACAAATGTTTTTAAAAGTATAAAAAAAATCCCCCAAATTCACTCGTATGCTCATCTGTATAACCAGTAAAGTGACTACACGGTGCAGGAGGACTCGGAGATGAGTGACAGGAAGCGCGGGGACAACGGACGGGACCACATGACAGCACGCAGGCTGAAGTGACCGGTTTGTCCGCTTCATGTTTCCCTCCGGTCTCCCATCACTACAGACCAGTCTATCAAGCTCGGGAGGGGTAAGAGTTTTTAAAAAGGGGGATGGTAGCGTTTAGTGCCACAGTATCGTTTACAGCAGTGGTCTCCAAATCGTAGACCTCCAGCTGTTGCAAAACTACAACACCCAGCATGCCCGGACAGCCGTTGGCTGTCCGGGCATGCTGGGAGTTGGAGTTTTGCAACAAAATGTGCGATCTCACTTATTTAGCAGATTTTTATATATAAGCGTTAACATGGCCAATAAAAGAGGGGGAAGTTTCTTATTCAAAATTCACCTGCACCTGAACTCCTTGGGGGGTTTTTGATGTGGAGATTTTCATGTGGATTTTGACGCTGATTTTAAAAGTTCCAGTAGAATCCACGCAAAAATGGCCCAGTGATGTGACAGGTCACTTTGGGCTCTGGATTTTTCAGTGTGATGTGAATTTTCCATTGAAGTCGATGGGAGATGAGGGGACAATAATGACTGTGACACAGGGAGATAAGAGGGGGGCACTAATGACTGACACAGGGAGAGATAGGGGACACAAATAACTGTGAAACAAGGGGGAGATGAAGGGGGCACTAATGACTGACACAGGGTGAGATGGAGGGGGCACTAATGACTGACACAGGGAGAGATGGAGGGGGCACTAATGACTGACACAGGGAGAGATGGAGGGGGCACTAATGACTGACACAGGGAGAGATGGAGGGGGCACTAATGACTGACACAGGGAGAGATAGAGGGGGCACTAATGACTGTTACACATAGGGGAGATGAAGGGGACACAAATAACTGACACAAGGGGGAGATGGAGGGGGCACTAATGACTGACACAGGGAGAGATGAAGGGGGCACTAATGACTGACACAGGGAGAGATGAAGGGGGCACTAATGACTGTTACACATAGGGGGAGATGAAGGGACACAAATGACTATCACTTTGGGCTCTGGATTTTTCAGTTTGATGTGAATTTTCCATTAAAGTCGATGGGAGATGAGGGGACAATAATGACTGTGACACAGGGAGATAAGAGGGGGGCACTAATGACTGACACAGGGAGAGATGGGGGACACATAACTGTGACACAAGGGGGAGATGAGGGGGGCACTAATGACTGTGACACATAGGGGGAGATGAATGGACACGAATGACTATCACTTTGGGCTCTGGATTTTTCAGTGTGATGTAAATTTTTCCATTTAAGTCAATGGGAGATGAAGGGAAAATAATGACATGCTGGGAGTTGAAGTTTTGCAACATCTGGAGTTCCACAGTTTGGAATCCACTGATGTAGACTAACGTGGAGGTCCACCGTTTGGAGACCACTGGTGTAGATTGACGTGGAGGCCCACAGTTTGGAGACCACTGGTGTAGACTGACGTGGAGGTCCACAGTTTGGAGACCACTGATATAGACTGACGTAGAGGTCCACAGTTTGGAGACCACTGATATAGACTGACGTGGAGGTCCACAGTTTGGAGACCACTGGTGTAGATTGACGTAGAGGTCCACAGTTTGGAGACCACTGGTGTAGACTGACGTGGAGGTCCACAGTTTGGAGACCACTGATGTAGACTGACGTGGAGGTCCACAGTTTGGAGACCACTTGTGTAGACTGACGTGGAGGTCCACAGTTTGCCCATATGGACCAAGAACACCTGGACATGACCATGTGTAACCGATAAGAAACTTCTGGTCTGCAGAGTAAGACATCGCACCTGAGCAGAAGGGCCTCATGACTGGGGGCATGAATATCCTGAGCGAGAGGACAGGAGGTGAAGACGGCATAAATCACCAGATCTAATTGGAACTGTCAGTCTAAATGGAGGCCTCCCCCGTCTGGATGTGATGGATGAGCCGTAGTCGGCCCTGTAGAAATGTGGACAGCGGACAACGTGTGCAGCTCCTGGACACAACAGATATGGGGCCCACAAAAATAAATAAATAAATAAATAAAAACACAGCCCCAGGGCCAAACCGTCCCCTCAGGGATTCCAATGGGAAAGACCAACATTCTCACGTCTAATTTCTTCTTCTGACTCCTGATCTCTATCACAGACATTCGGTGCATGGAGTGAACTTCACTTCGTGCAGGATGACTGGCGATGGGGGGGCAGAGGCTCGTGATGTCCCCCTCCCAAAGACCTGCATTGAGGGGGCGTGGCCTAATGTCACAAGCCTCCGTCACTGCACCCAACACTCTAAACGAACGCAGAGTGCAGCAGGGAGATCGTGGGGGTCCCCAACGGCGGGAGCTCCGCGATCAGACGTCTTATCCCCTATCCTTTGAATAGGGGATAAGATGTCAAGAGGCTGAGTACCCCCTTAGGTTTTATCTTATTTTATTGACCCCCCCTCTGGACTTTTTTTTTTTTTGCCAATATGCACACTCACCACTAGTCCTACAAGCCACAGCTGCATTCATTTGTTTCACTATTGTATCTGTGTCTGAACCCACCCCCCTCCCAAAAAAAATTAAAAAAAAATCACAGTGTCTGTCGGGTTTCAGCTGACTTCCTATGAATTACAGTAAAACATCATTACCTATAAGATCCCCCCTGGCAGCCCTCAGACCCCTCCTCTTCCAGAATATATAGTAGTTCTATACCTCCCCTCCCGCTCTATCTGTATACTGCTGCTATCTCTACAACATCAGGATACATAGTAGTTATACACCTCCCCTCCAGATCTATCTGCATACTGATGCTTTTGCTATAGGATCAGGATGTATAGTAGTTATTCCCCTCCCAGCTTTATCTGTATACTGCTGCTATTGCTAAACGATCAGGCTATATAGCAGTAGTTTTACACCTCCCCTCCAGCTCTATCTGTATACTGCTGCTGCTTTCTCTATGGAATCAGGATATATAGTAATTGTATACCTTCCCTCCAGCTCTATCTGTATACTGCTGCTGCTATCCCTATGGGATCAGGATATATAGTAGTTATATACCTTCCCCTCCAGCTCTATCTGTATACTGCTGCTGCTATCCCTATGGTATCAGGATATATAGTAGTTATATACCTTCCCCTTCAGCTCTTTCTGTATACTGCTGCTGCTATCTCTACGGGATCAGCATATAAAGTAATTTTATACCTCTCTTCCAGCTCCATCTGTATACTGCTGCTTTTAATATAGAATCAGGAGATAAAGTTATCAGGATATATAGACGTTATACACCTCCCATCCAGCTCTATCTGTATACTGCTGCTGCTTTCTCTATGGAATCAGGATATATAGTAATTGTATACCTTCCCTCCAACTCTATCTGTATACTGCTGCTGCTATCCCTATGGGATCAGGATATATAGTAGTTATATACCTTCCCCTCCAGCTCTATCTGTATACTGCTGCTGCTATCTCTAAGGGATCAGCATATAAAGTAATTGTATACCTTTGCTCCAGCTCTATCTGTATACTACTGCTTTTGATATAGGATTAGGAGACAAAGTTATCAGGATATATATGCTTTATACATCTCCCATCCAGCTCTATCTGTATACTGCTGCTGCGATCTCTATGGGATCAGGATATATATATAGAAGTTATACTCCTCCACATCTGAGGCAGTGTTCACACATTGCTTTTTTTGTTGTGTTTTTTCTGTTTCTACTGTAGTTTACCCAAAACGCTGCAAAAATGCAACAGTGCAGGGCACAGTAAGAATGTGTCATTTTTACAATGAATTAGGAAAATCATATCAAAACCAACCAGAATGCCGTGCAAATGTGAAAAATGCTGTAAAAGGTCAACGTGTGAGCACAGCCTAAAGACTTCAAATTTTTGTAAAACACCACAATGTTATAGGCCAATTTAATTTCGCGTCACAACAATATTTCTCTAAATGGGGCACTTTGAATAAGAAAACGCATCAAAACTGCACATAATGTGAACTGACTCTACCCCCTCTCTCTCTCTCTGGAAAGCCATGGGAAATACAGTCAGCATTAAGAAATAATTTCAGTGATGGAATTGCATCCAGTAGGGTTATAAACTCATCAGCTAAAACAGGTAAGCGCACGGTATACACAAGAACCTCTACATTATTCTCTAATAAGAGCCTCTGTTGCACTATATAAAATAGAATAAATCCCAGAGTGATCTCAGACAGATGCATTTTACCTGTACAGACAGTTCAACCAGATAACATACCAGGAGTTGTGCAACTCGCCGCTCGCCCCACGTTTATGTCGCCAACTACACAGAAAACTAATTAAAAATGAATATTTGTCACAGGTATTGCTTCATATAAACAGGCAATAAATCTGCACACAAGGAGACAACTCAGACATCACTAAATCAAACCTATTCTTAATTACTGCAACTAACTAAACAAAAAACATTCCCACCTATCACATTGTATAAACTGACCTATCAGCATAGGAAGATGAAAATGAGCAACCAGTGCCAGACAGCTGCTGCCAAGGCAGAGAAGACCGCATTTTATGATGCTACATCAGAGTTGGGCACCAAAATGTTCACCTCTTTATATAAGTGTGGACCCCACTTATTGGGAGAACTCACAGCAGCTCCTACCACTGCATCTGAGGGGTACCTGGGTGAGTGGTCCAATTTTGGGCCTTGGTATTTTGAAGGGATTCTCCAGGAATAGAAAAACAGAGCTATTGTTTTCAAAAACAACACAACATCTGTCTTTAAAGGGGTACTCCAGTGAAAACCTTTTTTCTTTTAAATCAACTGGTGGCAGAAAGTTAAACATATTTGTAAATGACTTCTATTAAAAATCTTAATCCTTCCAGTACTTATTAGCTGCTGAATGCTACAGAGGAAATTCCTTTCTTTTTGGAACACTGATGACATCACGAACACAGTGCTCTCTGCTGACATCTCTGTCCGTTTTAGCAACCATACATAGCAGAGGTATGCTAAGGGCAGCATGGTGGCTCAGTGGTTAGAACTGCTGCCTTGCAGTGCAGGGGACTTGGGTTCAAATCCCACTAAGGACAACAATAAAGTGTTATTATAATAACGTCAGCAGAGAGAACTGTGCTCGTGATGTCATCAGAGAGCATTCCAAAAAGAAAAGAATTTCCTCTGTAGTATTCAGTAGCTAATAACTACAGGAAGGATTAAGATTTTTTAATAGAAGTAATTTACAAATATGTTTAACTTTCTGCCACCAGTTGATTTAAAAGAAAAAAGGTTTTCACCGGAGTACCCCTTTAAGTTGTGTGTGGTATTACAATGTGGATTAATTTACTTCAATGGAACTGAGCGGCAATACCACACACAACCTGAGGACAGGTGTGGTGCTGTTTTAAAAAATCAGCTCTGCTTTTCGAACCGCTTTTATTGTTTAATGCATCTTTATTACGTCATGTCATTCACTTTGGTCTGTTATGTGTCCACTGATGAACCCTGCCATCTTTAAAGCGGAAACACGTTGGGATGCTATTTTCAAGCATTAGGAATTATTTCTAGTAGGGATCGATCGATTATCGGTTTGGCCGATATTATTGGCCGGTATTCACAATTTTGGACGTTATCAGTATCTGCAATTACCTTGCCGATAATCCGATAATGCCCCCCCACCCCCGCACAGCACCCCCCCCCCCCACACTGCCCCTGCCAGAGACCGCCGCTGCCCCATTGCCTCCCCCATCCCCGGTTTTATAATTACCTGTTCCCGGGGTCCACTCTACTTCTGGCTCCTGCGGTGTCCTGCGTTAAGCTGTGCGCTGCTCAATGACGAGTGACGTCCTCAATGCGACGTCACAGTCAGTGCGCACAGTGACAGCTCAGGACACCGCCGGAGCCAGAAGTAGAGTGGACCCCGGGAACAGGTAATTATAAAACCGGGGATGGGGGAGGTAATGGGGCAGCGGCGGTGGTTGGACTAAGGACAGGCAGGGGTAGAGAAGTGGGGGGCGGGTTGGACTCAGGAGGACCCCAGGACAGGCAGGGGGAGAGAAGCGGGTGGCGGCGGCGGTCTTATACTGGAATATCGGTATAAGTTATCGGCTATCGGCCACAGATTATCAGTATCGGCCCTAAAAAATAGATATCGGCCGATCCCTAATTTCTAGGGTCACTATAGTGCACCAATACATCAGATACTAACCCCAAAAGGACTAACACCCCCTGTGGGCTGACAGTATCGGCTGTAAATAATTGTGGTATTACTGGTTTAGAGTTGGGCACTAACATTTCCACATTTCTATCTAAGGAATGCCCCCCACTTATTGGCACAGCTCACAACAGCTCCTCCCATTGCATCTGAGAGGTACCTGGGTGGTCCAATTTTGGACCTTGGTATTTACTATATATTAAAGGGATTATCCAGAAATAGAAAAACAGAACTATTTTTTTTTCCTCCCGAAAACAGCACCACACCTGTCCTTAGGTTGTTTGTGGTATTACAACTTGGCTCAACTCACTTCAATGGAACTGATCTGCAATACTACACACACCCTGTAGACAGGGGTGGTGCTCTTTTTGAAGAAATCCGCTCTAGTTTTCTAATCCTGGACAACCCCTCTGGTTGTTTAATGTATCTCTTTATTACATCAGGTCATTCACCTTGGTCCGTTATATGTCCCCTGATGAAAACCCGCCACCTTTTGAAGGGAAACATGTCGGTTTAAGATTTTGAGGTGCCAGAAATAATATTTAGGGTCACAATAGTGCAACAATACATCAAATGCTAACCCCAAGCGGACTAACGCCCCTAGAAGGACATTCTAGGCTGCAAATAATTGCGGCACTACTGGCTTAACGTCTGTCTTTCTGGCAGAACTTTTTGCCCTTTTTTTTTTAGGGAATTTTTGTTATGTTATGTTTTAATATTCTCAGTTCTGTGGTAGTGTTGGGCACCAAAAAAGCCTGTTAAAGGGGTACTCCGGTGGAAAACTTTTTTTTATTTTTTTATTAACTGGTGCCAGAAAGTTAAACAGATTTTGTTAAATACTTCTATTAAAAAAAATCCAGTACTTATTAGCTGCTGAATACTACAGAGGAAATTCTTTTCTTTTTGGAAAACAGAGCTCTCTGCTGACATAACGAGCACAGTGCTCTCTGCTGACATCTCTGTCCATTTTAAGAACTGTCCAGAGTAGGAGAAAATCCCCATAGCAAACATATGCTGCTCTGGACAGTTCCTAAAATGGACAGAGATGTCAGTAGAGAGCACTGTGGTCATGATGTCAGCAGAGAGCTCTGTGTTCCGAAAAGAAAAGAATTTCCTCTGTAGTATTCAGCAGCTAATAAGTACTGGAAGGATTAAGATTTTTTTTATAGAAGTAATTTACAAATCTGTTTAACTTTCTGGCACCAGTGGATAAAAAAATAAAAATAAAAATAAAAGTTTTCCACCGGAGTACCCCTTTAAGATCCCGATTTGAAAAGACTAACCCCTCAAAGAAAAAAAAGTACTAACGCGTTTCGTCAAAAAAGGCTGCACAGTCTCGAAGGGAGAACAAAATGCGCACGCAGGTGTGACTGTCTCATAACAAGACCTAGGCCGGGACTCTCTCAGTGATAAGGGAAACCAGAACAGAGGCAGGAGACGGGTGTGTGATGTGGGGGTCAGAGTGGATAAACTGGTTTCCATCCTCGCACAGGTATGTCAGCTACCCAATTGCTTAATCAGCTGCAGACCGAGCCCAACCCGGCAGTAACGTCATCTACTTCATTCTCCACTGTGGCAGAAGGAACTGAACGAGGTGAGGTCGAGATTAGGGGATGCCAACCTAATAAGGGTGGTATATCTGCAGAGACTGGCACCGGGGCATGATACGTAGAGAACACGTAGATCTTCTGTCTATGATGGGCATAGGTCCTAAAGCAGTGTTTTCCAAATAGTGTGAATAAAACTGTTGCAAAACTACAACTTCCAGCATGCCCGGACAGCCGAAGGCTGTCCGGGCATGCTGGGAGTTGTAGTTTTGCAACAGCTGGAGACAAACACTGCCCTAAAGTTGACACATTTTACCTGCAGATGCATGCAGAGCATGAACCGTCTTCACCTGCAGATGCATGCAGAGCATGAACCGTCTTCACCTGCATGCAGAGCATGAACCGTCTTCACCTGCAGATGCATGCAGAGCATGAACCGTCTTCACCTGCAGATGCATGCAGAGCATGAACCGTCTTCACCTGCAGATGCATGCAGAGCATGAACCGTCTTCACCTGCAGATGCATGCAGAGCATGAACCGTCTTCACCTGCAGATGCATGCCGTAGCATCAACCGTAGGTCTGGCACCATCAACACCCTAGTGATCGAGACACAGTATATATATATTTTTTTTTATTACATGCAGGTGCAATACCAGCCTCCCCCACCAGAGTCCCACCCAAAAATCTCCAAAAATCAACATAGCCTAGAGGCATCCTTGACAGAATAGTTGACCCAGCCCTCCCCCTTTGAAATCCCACAGGAGCCAACGTGGCCCATACCGCCCCCCCCCCCCCCCCCCCCCAGAATAGATGCAGCAATCTCTTCTCTAAATATTGTAGTCCCAACAGATGCCGCCTAGCTGCAGAGTAAAGTATTTGCACAGCAGGAGTGTTCTGTGACCTCTTCTACGGGAAGAGATAGTGCTGGATGTGGACAAGGTGGTCAGTCAAAGCACCCAGCTGTTTAATGTACGAAGGGCAGGTGGTAAAGGTTGGTTGGCATCGCCAATTTTTTTTTTTTTTTTTAATGCTATGGCGGCCTGGTTATGTCCACCATTGCTTTACAGGGACTGAAACAGAAATGGTGCACATGAGTGCATAGATCCAGCAGGGGGAGCCGTAACAATAAAAAAGTAGCAGCTTGATATCCGGAGTATCAATATGATGTAATTAAAGCAAAATACAATAAAATAAATAAATAGTTCTTTTTATTTATATGTGTTTTAGTAATAAATATATATATATATATATATATATATATATATGAAAAAAAGAACAAACAATAATGAAAAACGAATACAGTGATCCCCCGACATACGATCATTTCAACATACGATGGCCTCTCAAAGATCCAATAGGGGTGGCGTGCGCGGCGATGTGATAACGGCGATGGAGAGCGACGATCCAGGAGAGCGGTGACTGTCCAGAGCGGCGGGGACACGCGAGTATAACTTTCTCTTTTATTATTGCACGAAAGCCTCAACATACGAAAAATTCAAGTAACGATGGTTCATTTGGAACCAATTACCATCATATGTTGAGGGACGACTGTATATATGTATATATATATATATATATATATATTTTACACATAAACTAAATATGTATAACATATAATCTAAACATTTTTACACACACACACACACACACACACACATATATATGTGTAAAAAAAGGTTTCTATGTAAAGAAATGTTATATGTTTGTGTAAAAAATTCTATATGTAGAAATATACATATATATATTATCATTTTATATACATGTAAAAGCATTCTATACGTATATAACAAATATGCATATATGTAGAAAATAAACTACAAAAAAACTATATCTAAAAACTAAATTATGTATATTTAAAAATATATAAAGAAACTATGTAAAAAAACATCATTATATATATATATATATATATTGTGTAAAATATATATATATATATGATGTAAAAAATAAATAAAAAACATGTATAAATAGATAAAGATTGTCTAGAGGCAGCTGCAGACAGGGACCCCCTCTATGCTGGTGGAAATGACGACATGTAAGCACATGCAGGTACAGACGCATAGTGAAAGTGGATAATTCGCCAATGAAGCACAAAACAGCGCACAACACAAAAATGCAACCAAGCTTTCACCAGGTTATTTAAAAAATGACTAAGGTTTCTTGATATATGATTTCCAAAGGAGACCATTCATCACCAACCCGGACTACCTCCACAGCAGGGACCCTCACACCGAGAGCCGTGTCATTCCTCCTTTGACTGATTAATTAGTAAATTAGGGTCCATTCTTCACAGTGATGCCAAGTGGTTGGGTTCAGCCAAGACTCGCTCTCCAATAGAGACACATTAACTCCAGCTCTGCTCTTTTAGTACAGGGAAGCGACAAAAGCCAAGAAAGGGAAGATAAATCATGGACGGTCCCCCCTAGGGCTACGTTCAGAGCCTAAAATATAGTCCTGCACAACACAGGGTTTAAAGCGAATGGGCATAATCCTGCAGTTTACATATAATCTACCTAGAAAGTCACTGTGTACATGCATTACTTATCCTGTACTGATCCTGAGTTATATCCTGTAAATTTTCTATTAGAAAAATATAAATCATAAACACAAACCAGCACAAATTTGCCATAACGGAAAACAACAAATAACATGAAATAACATAAACCCAAACTTTACATTTAAATAAAAGTACATAAATCCTACCTAACCGGCCAGCCCAGCTTTCCAGAAAATACTGGGACTACACCTTACATAACCAAATATCTAACAACACACTCACATGCATGCATACTTAATTTACAATACCAAAAAAGAAACATAAAATATAGCACTATTTAGCTTTAACTGAAAAACACCCAAACTTGGGAAAATCACACATAACACAACAAGCACTGCCACTGCACACCATGTTTTTTCCCAATTTTTTTCATTTTTTTATTTTAATTAATAACAATTTTAATACTATACTACACACATACCACACACTTACCCATATCTTTACTACATCTTAAGAAACCTAGACAAAGAAAATTTTATCTAAAACTCAAAAACACCCAAACTTGGGAAAATCACATATTACAAACAGAAAACACAACAAACACTCCCACTGCACACCAATTTTTTTAAATAATAACATTAATAATACTATACAACACACACGCGCACACATACACACACACACACACACACACACACACACACACATACATATCTTTACTACATTTTCCCTGCAAGACCTAAACCAAAGAAAACTAAATCCACAACAGGATACAAAAAAAAAATTACTACAAAAATAACTGGTTTGACTGCCATATCTATCACTACTATAAACACTATATAAACACTATAATATACACAAACCAAGATATAAAATAAAATATATACTATACATACTATATACATATCAACTATATCCAATATATACACCTATAAATATACAGAAAACACACAAATATAAAATAGAACATCCTACTCTAAACCGTCCCTTTACCCACACCCCCCGCCCTCCAGTACATGGGTCAGAGTTCATACAGTTCATAGTCCTCAAATGTCCAGTCCACAACTGACCCATGCCAGCTCCACCAAAACAACCAACCACCATCACCCACAATTACACCCTCCCAACCAAGAACTCCTCCCAACCAACGTTAACATTACCAGATTTATAACATACATAAACAAACAACACAACCCACTTTGGGCCCAAGTTCGGTGCCTGTAAGCCCTTCATAACCTTAACATCTGAAAACAAAACAAAAAGATAGGGTGCACATGCATTAGTCCACCATCAGGAAGAAGGATGGCAATCCTGCAACATACAAAGTTTTACATTCTTTCCCTACCTCTATCCCTAAAAATAAACTGACCCTACTATCACCATAACCCTGTTCCTACATCCCTGTCCCTAACCAAAATAAGGGTACTGTACCCAAACCCAAAGTACCTAGGGCACATCAAAACAAAACCCTCTCCATAGGAGAGAAGCCCTACTGGTACCAAGACTGCCGCACTCCAAAGACCTGATCTTCCCGAGGTCACTGGTGATATTCCTAGAGACCTCCACTTCGGGGAGGACTTTCCGCTGTGTAGACACTAAACACTGTGCGTTCCACATGTAGAATCGAACCACTAAGCTGACTAAGAATAAAGTGCCCCGATCAAGGCCACCTAGGTTCCTGACTGCCCCATAAGCCCACTCCAGATAGGTAAGGCCGGCAAGTAGACTCCAGCCGATGAAAGTGCCCACCCAGTTGTAAACCCCTAAGGGACATTGAAGCAGGAATGGTCCATGCTTTCCAGCATGTCCACACATTCTTCTCTGGGACATCCCCGGTCATCTCCTACACTTCAAATTGTCCCTCACATATAGTTTTCCCTGAAAGCAGTGCCAGGCCAAGTCACAAAACTTCTGGGGGATCCTTTTCATGTTTAAAAAGATACAACCCCACCCTCAGATCCCGACCTGGGCAGTCCCTGTGCGCCAAAAGCTTCAGGAAGTGGGTCAACAGAACCTGTTTGTCAAGGAATTGCCTTGACTGGGTCCTGATCTCCCACACACCCAGACCCCACCGACGTATCTGCTTCAGAGTCGAGGTAGCATAAGCCGGAAGATGCCCATGGGGTGTACGAAGGTCCTTCACTTGCCCTCCTGTCTTCCATTCCTGGAAGAAAGGCCAAAACCATTCCCTGCAGGAGAGAATCCACGGAGGAGCCCTCTCTGACCAGAGGTTTGGGATGTTCGCTTTCAAGAAGGTGTTCGTTAAGAACACCACCGGGTTCACCATAGATAAACCCCCTAGTCTCCTTGTGCGGTACATAACCTTCCTCTCGACTAGGTTCAACCTGTTCCCCCATAACAGTTGGAAAAACAGGCTGTAGATCGTAATGTAATAAGCCCCGGCAAGATACATACGCTGCCCAGATAGATAAACAAGGGGAGCAGGTACGATTTGATCAGGCCTACCCTTTACCTGAGAGTCATAGACCAACCCTTCCACTGGTCCACCTTCTGAGTGGCATCCTAGAGCTTACCATCCCAGTTTTTGGTGGGATAATCATCCTGGTTGAATGTGATGCCTTGAATTCTTGCTGATTCTTGGGGCCCTGGAAGGGTGTCTGGGACATCAAACGTAGGATCTCCCCCTCCGAGCCAGAGACTTTCACACTTCTCCCGGTTGATCTTAGACCCGGATGCCTCCGAGTAGCGTTCCACCTCCGACATCACCACATTGACCTCCTCTCTCTCTCTCTAGGTCACGAAAATGGTGACACTATCAGCGTACGCCACTACTCTCTGGACGACACCCGGCTCCGACAGACTCATCCCGACTCCCGCCAACAGCCCACAATCTACCCTCCGGGACAAAGGGATCGATAGCAAACACGTATAAAAGCGGGCTAAAAGGACAACCCTGACGGACTCCGGACCCCACCTAAAAAGAGCGGCCAGACTAACAGCTCACGAGAGGGAAACTCTCTGCCCCTGCATACAAGATCTTAAGCCAATTAACAAAAGTACTTGGTAAGCCATATCTCAGGACGGACCAGAGGTACCTGTGGTTCACCTGATCAAATGCCTTCCAGAGACCTGCACTACTCCGCTCCACTGCCTCCCAGACACCGAGAATAGCACTTAAGGTGCTTCGGCCTGGAACAGATCAGTGCTGGGCCCCCGAAAGGAGCCAGGGTGCCAACTTTACCAGCCGATTAAACAGTATCTTAGCCAGAAGCTTCCTGTACATATTGAAAAGAGATATGGGCCTCCAATTCTCAATATGGCTGGGATCTTTATCCTTTGAGAAAAGAATCAGGACTGACCTCCTCATTGACTTTGGCGGAGTGCCCAAGGATAGACACTCATTGAAAATCTCTGTCAAGAGGGGAGCTAAAGACTCCTTAAAGGTCCTGTACCACTCGGATGTTAAGCCATCCGGACCTGGCAACTTCTTAGGAACAAGCCCCTCAATCGCCAGTCTCCCTTTTCCCTGATTTCTTTGGCCAAAATGCCAAGAGAGGGGTCTACTCCTGGCTCAGGAATGGTTTCCGCCAGGAAAACCGACATCTTGTATCGATCCAGATCCCTCCTACCCAAGAGGTGCGAGTAGAAGGATCTGATGACCTTCAAGATCCCTGATCTGGACCGATTCAGAGATCCCGTACTATCAATCAGTCCTGAAATGACTTTACTACTCACCGACATCTTACAGTTTCTGTAAGGGTCGGGCGAGAGCGGTACTTCCAGTAATTCCTCTCAAAAGCCAAAGATGTGTGCCTATCATACTGACACCTCATCAGCAAGGACTTCACTCTGGAGATATAATCTCGGCTACCTCCAGTCGAAACAAGAAGCTCGAGTTTCCTCCTCAGACCCTGATACAGGCGATACCTGTTCAGGGATCTGAGGCTCGAGAGCTGGCGGGAGAACCCCGCAACCCACTTCTTGAACATCTCCTACCACTCTGACTTACTGCTACATAGGTCCAGTAAAGGTACCTGACTCTGAAGAAAATCCTCAAAGGACTGTCTTATCCCTGCTTCCTCCAGGAGGTGGGCATCCATTAGAGAGCTTACCTAACTATGCTACTGAGAGCTATGCTATTATAAACCAACCGATCATTGGAGCCTCTCCTATCTTGGGCTCTCGTGACATTATTGAAATCCCCTCCAAAGATCACCTGTTGGCTTGTAAAAAGAAAGGGCTTAATCCTCATAAAGAGATCTTTTCATCCCCACTTTGTTTGTGGGGCGTAGATGTTAATGAGCCGGAGCTCTTGTCCCTCCATGAAGACATCTAAGATCAGGCAGCTCCCCATTTATAACTCTAACCCGTCTGCTTTCAATCGGAGCAGAAAAAAGAACTACCACCCCACTATACGGCTCAGCCGCAAGAGACCAGTGGGAGGGCAGCGCCTCCACTCTCTCCTGGCTAGATCTGACAACCTGGTCTCTTGTAAAAAGAAAAGGTCGGCTTCAACACGGCCGAGAAAATCAAAGGCTGCAAATCTAGCTGCAACCGACTTAATACTGGCACAGTTAATAGATGCTAGCGTCAATGGGGTGAGTGCCGCCATCCTGGGTGATTAATTCAGACGGCCCTAACCACCTCATTTTTGTCTTTTCTTTAACCCCTCATCCCCAGATGAGGAGGCTTCTTTCCCTTTGAACCGTTCTTTAGATTCTGACTTGTCCATTTTTGAATCGCCATCTCTGCCTGGCTCTGGTTTGGCACCATAACTCACATTCTGCACATTAACATTTTTATTCACATTTTTGCTCTCACTTTTACTCTTGGCTGCACTATCCCTTGGTGTATTATAGGCTGGGCTGGCTAGGTCTATTGCTGCATGTATAAGGGTTGCCGGTTTAAGGATTGGTGCTGCACGGCTCCTCTGTCCAGTCTCCTGGGGTGCAGACACAGGCTCTGCCACTGGCATGGGTGGCCCCGCCCCCTATCACCATGCTATAGATCTTGGCGGGAGCTGTCCCTCCGGATGCACTCCCACCCCGCCTACTACAGCTGACACAAAGGGAACCTCCCCTATCACAGGGGAGTGCCCCGCGGCGCCAGAACCGGTACTGACCGTATCTCCTAGGAGACCGCCCGTTGTACTAACAAGGTCCGGCACCCCCCCCCCCCCCACCTCACAGGGGAGTGCCCTGCAGCGCCAGGACCTGTACCGCCCACTTCAACCGAGGGACTGCCCACTGAATGGGTGAATCTGCCACCATTTTCTGGTGCCTGGACACCCTTCCCCCTCACAGAAATTGGGTCTGGCATATTGGAGGACCCAGCGCCCTGAACCGGCTTCTCAGCTGGCCCAGGTTGTTGGTAAGAAGAAAAGAAATTTAACTCCTTGTGTCTTTTCCTCTTCTTGCCCTTTGCATTTTTCTTCTTTCCCTTCTCCTCTGGGCCCAAATCTTCACCAAAAGAAAAGTTTTCCAGCCCACAAGAGACCCCCATCTGCCAAGCCGCTGCCTTCACTACAGTCACTGCCATCATCCTCCTCACTGAAAGGAGGTAGGGGCACCTGAGCCGGGTTTACATAGTCTTCACTCAGGGTAAGTAGGGAATAAGGGTTAACAATGGTGGCACACAAAGAACCTGTATCCAGTATTAAATTGGGCATCTAGTCTGGGGCCTGTAAAACGTAGATATTTAGCACACATGGTTACTTCATATTCCATCTGCAGCCTTCCTTGGGAAAGATTGTATAAGGATTTGACTACTGTATAAGGTGCCAGAAAAGCTGGTAAGATGTGTTACAATGGCCATTTGGTGGTCACCCAGCTTTGCCAAAAATGGGGAAACTTGAGACGTAATAAAGCAACCCATGGTGTAACAGTGCAGATCTTCTGTCAGTTGTGTGTATTATAGAATGTGATGGATGTGGAACCTGGGAAGTTTTGCTGTGTCAGTGAATGACGGGTCCGCTGTCTGACTCACACAGACACTGACACAGGGGAAACCTTCCTGTCCCAGCCTTCTGCATGACAAACGCAGGGAGGGGATCTACAGAGTTAAAGCCGTCTGCTGCGGGGTCAGCCGTGAACAGGACCCCGTTACTATTCCTGTCACTGCTTTCTGGCAGTCGAGTCAACATCTCACAGAAGATCAGTCTGCGGCTCTCCGAGGGGGTCAGGCCCCAGTGCGGCCAGTCAGCCTTTCCCTTTTGATAAGGTTTTAGCAGGAAGCACAGCTGGACAGAGGAAGGAAATGTCCAGCTCAAAAAATGAAATAAAATAGATTGAGCAGAGGCGACAGATACCAGTATTTACATTTATGTCAGTTCTGCACATGAAGCTGAAGCCCTTAGGTCAATCGGGCATCAAAATTAATAGGATGTACAAGATGGTCCAATTTGGTCCAGAAATACAATATACATTAGACAGACAACTGACAGCGATTTCTTCTTAACCCCCCCCCTCCCCCACTGGGGAGAAATTGAGACACTGCCATACACATTAATGGTACAATTTGTCCAGCTTAAATTTGTCTGATGTGTACATCTCTGGAGCTCCATTAATGGGTCAAAACCGGAGCGAGCTCCATCCATGGGTCAGGTCAGAGCGAGCTCCATCCATTGGTCAGGTCTGATCAAGCTCCATCCATGGTTCAGGTCAGAGCGAGCTCCATCCATGGTTCAGGTCAGAGCGAGCTCCATCCATGGTTCAGGTCAGAGCGAGCTCCATCCATGGTTCAGGTCAGAGCGAGCTCCATCCATGGTTCAGGTCAGAGCGAGCTCCATCCATGGGTCAGGTCAGAGCGAGCTCCATCCATGGGTCAGGTCAGAGCGAGCTCCATCCATGGATCAGGTTAGAGCGAGCGTCATCCATGGGTCAGGTCAGAGTGAGCTCTATCCATGGGTCAGGTCAGAGTGAGCTCCATCCATGGGTCAGGTCAGAGTGAGCTCCATCCATGGGTCAGGTCAGAGGGAGCTCCATCCATGGGAAAGGCGAGAGCGAGCTCCATCTATAGGTCAGGCGAAAGCGAGCTCCATCCATGGGTCAAGTCAGAGTGAGCTCCATCCATGGGTCAGGTTAGAGCGAGCTCCATCCATGGGTCAGGTTAGAGCAAGCTCCATCCATGGGTCAGGTCAGAGTAAGCTCCATCCATGGGTCAGGTCAGAGTAAGCTCCATCCATGGGTCAGGTCAGAGTAAGCTCCATCCATGGGTCAGGCGAGAGCGAGCTCCACCCATGGGTCAGGTCAGAGTGAGCTCCATCCATGGGTCAGGTCAGAGTAAGCTCCATCCATGGGTCAGGCGAGAGCGAGCTCCAACCATGGGTCAGGTCAGAGTGAGATCCATCCATGGGTCAGGTCAGAGTGAGCTCCATGAATGGGTCAAGTCAGAGTGAGCTCCATCCATAGGTCAGGAAAGAGCGCCATCAATAGGCCCCGTCTAAAGCTTTTTTCTATGTCACAGCTTTCCTAAGTATAACAAATAAGTCATTTCCATCAGTTTTCCTGTGACTTCCTCATAATTATATGGCCGGTGACTGTAATATTTCACATCCATCTATGTATATATTCCCCAGCCCTCAGCGCTCCCAATAAATGTCTGCAGCTAGAGGATAATAGGAACATTATATATTTCAACACTTTCTGTGTCTACAATGCGTGCTGTGATTTAGAAGCTCACAAGCCTCGGCACGCTTCTTGCTCTCCCCGTACAGGCTCATTGGATGTCCAGGATCGGCGTATACCGGAGAAGCGCAGTAACCTGCGTACATGTCTGTTCAGGTCAGCGGAGCCAAGTGCGGCACCTAAATCAGGGGGATTACATTTATGAGGCAGTAACTGGTGCAGAGCACATCATGAACTTTTACAAGTTTATTTATCCCTCTCCAGGGACTCTCACAGAGGAAATGTAGCACATCTATAAAAATACAATGACGGCTCCGATAACTGATGAGGACTGTATGAGGCCTGCACTGAGGGGCTGCGGATACACCGCCATACAGACTGATCTACAAGTGTCCCCAACAAACATGTGTAAGGGTGCATTCACACCACGTTTTTACAATACAGTCCCGTATATGTTTTCTATGTGAAAACCGTATGGAACCGTATTGGAAACCGTATGCATTGACCCTCCATTGAAAACCGTATGCCAAAAGATGCATCAGGTTGTGTCCGTTTTGCATTCTGTACGGTTTTGTCAGGTTTTTTCCCCTGTACCCAAAACCTTAGTCTACCACGGTTTTAGGTCCGGTTGAAAAACTGTATTAAACCGTATACGTTTTTTTTTTTTTTAACATGGGAGTCAATGGGAACCGTACAGAACTGTATGTGCATACAGTTCCATCCGGTTTTCACCATACGGTTTTTGACTTTGCACAGTTTTTTTTCTTAGAATTTCAATCAAACAAGTAAAACTTTATTCAAAATGGAGTGAAAAGTTAAAAACGTATACGTTTTTTATTAAAAAACGGATGCAACCGGATGTCATTTTTCAAACCGTATACGGTTTTTAACTGTATACGGGTTAAAATTTGTACACACATTTTGATACAGTTTAGTCAGGTTTTGAGAAATCCGTTTTTCCTCAAAAACCTGATACGGGAACTGTATTGCAAAAACGTGGTGTGAATACAGCCTAAAACAGGATAAGGCTGGGTCCACACTACGTTTTGTCCCATACGGGAGCGCATACGGCAGGGGCGAGCTAAAAGCTCGCGCTCCCGTATGTGACCGTATGCGCTCCCGTATGCCATTCACTTCAATGAGCCGACCGGAGTGAAACGTTCGGTCCGGTCGGCTCATTTTTGCGCCGTATGCGCTTTTACAACCGGACCTAAAACCGTGGTTGACCACAGTTTTAGGTCCGGTTGTAAAAGCGCATACGGCGCAAAAATGAGCCGACCGGACCGAACGTTTCACTCCGGTCGGCTCATTGAAGTGAATGGCATACGGGAGCGCATACGGTAACATACGGGAGCGCATACGGTAACATACGGGAGCGCGAGCTTTTAGCTCCCCCCTGCCGTATGCGCTCCCGTATGGGACAAAACGTAGTGTGGACCCAGCCTAAGTACATGATAAGTAATGTAATGTATGTACACAGTGACCTCACCAGCAGAATAGTGAGTACAGCTCTGGAGTATAATACAGGATATAACTCAGGATCAGTACAGGATAAGTAATGTAATGTCTGTACACAGTGACCTCACCAGCAGAATAGTGAGTACAGCTCTGGAGTATAATACAGGATATAACTCAGGATCAGTACAGGATAAGTAATGTAATGTCTGTACACAGTGACCTCACCAGCAGAATAGTGAGTACAGCTCTGGAGTATAATACAGGATATAACTCAGGATCAGTACAGGATAAGTAATGTAATGTATGTACACAGTGACTTCACTGTAATATAGTGCTCTTTAATTGAATAAAGCCACATTGTAATACCACACACAACCTGAGGACAGGGGTGGTGCTGTTCTTGGAAGAAACCAATAGCTTTAAGGTTATCAGTCAGGCTTCTATGTTATCCTTTGATATTCTGTGCTAATAAAGAGTTAACCCGGTCACAGAATACAGGGCTTACCACAATCTCACTTTTTTTCTGTAGCAACAGCCAGAAAATGTAATTGATCTGGAATATTGAACGGAAATTGAACACTTTCCCACAAATACTTAGATGTGTCCAATTTAAGGTCCGGCTCCGCTGCACCGTCTATTGTTTGCAAATGAGAGGAGAGAGTGGGAGGTTGTGGAGGCCAAAGAGCCACCATGAATCATGAGATTACACATCGAGCTCTCCAAGAAATAAATTAGGAGAGAACAAGTCAGCCTGGCAGAGAGCAACTCCATCATCTACAGAAGTGGACTCACCCATGGGGGGTGCTAGGGGATAGTTTGGAGGGACCTCTGCTTTGGATAGATCCCATGGGGGGTGATGACCAGGTAAGTAGTCTTGTACCATGATATTACCCAACAAGCTAATGTGGTCATGACATAAAATTAGGTAATGGGTGTTTAGGCAATGTAAAAATTGTGATAGTCCCCCCCGTCTTTTTATTTTAAATCGCAATTTCACCCGCATCTCCCTCCTACCCCTCCTGCTGTGCCTTCTCCTTCTTTGCTCAGTATCGTTGACAGGTGGTGTCTCCATTTGATGATTTGAGAACAAAACTTGAGTTTAAAGGGGTACTTAGCCCCTAGACATCTTATCCCCTATCCAAAGGATAGGGGATAAGATGTCCGATTGTGGGGGTCCCGCCGCTGGCGACCCCCGTGATCACGGCTGCAGCACCTCAGACATGCAGTGCAAGGAGCGAAGTTTGAATGACTGGGAATGCAGGGTGGAGGCTTGTGACATCAAAGACACTCCCCGCTAGTGACATCATGGCCAAGCCCCCTCAATTCAAGTCTATGGGAGGGGGCGTGACAGCCGTCACGCCCCCTCCCATAGACTTGCATTGAGGGGGCGTGGCAGTGACGTCACCAGCCTCCGGCACTGCACCCGACGCTCTAAACGAACGCTGAGTGCAGCAGAGAGATTTTGGATAGGGGGATAAGATGTCTAGGGGTGGAGTACCCCTTTAAGACCTCTATGTTCACATGGAGTGGATACATGGTAATTATAATATTTATGATTTGTGGGTGAAAAATCTGCTATTTTATCACAATATGGGTGATAACTAATTGGTGGGGGTGTCCGACCCCTTCCCCCCCCACTGATAACATGAACTGAAGTTCCTGGAGGCCAAAGAGAGTGCTCTATTTACTCGCTATGGTGCTGCCAAGGACAGTTGTTGTGATTGGTGGATGTCTCCGGTGGTCAGATTCCCACTGATTATATACATACAAACACGTATCACCTATACTGTTCATCCTCAGACAAACTCTTTAATAATCATCAAATATAAGCAAACTGTTTATATAACTGGGCGCCCACTGGCACCTATGCCAGGTAGTGGCTTTAGCAATGAGCTATATCATGAATGGCAATGATGGCGAAGGCACTCCAGTGTTTAGATTTTTTTTACCATATCATGCACACTTACCATCACTAGTCCTACAAAACTTTGTTTGATTCCAGCACAGCTGCATCTATATTTTGTATTAATGTAAATGGGTCATGTGATCACCAGCCTGACCCACAGAAAATCAGTGGCTGGTCCTGGACCAGCTGACTTCCTGGCAACTACAAAATTACATCATTAGCTATCAGATCAATCCTGCTAGCTCCCAGACCTCTCTCAGCTCTATCTGTATACTGCTGCTGGTATCTTAATGGGATCAGGATGTATAGTAGTTATACAACTCCCCTCCCAGCTCTATCTGTATACTGCTGCTGGTATCTTAATGGGATCAGGATATATAATATTTATACATATCCCGTCCAGTTTTATCTGTATACTGCTGTAATCTCTATGTGATCAGGATATATAGTAGTTATGCAACTCCCCTCCCAGCTCTATCTGTATACTGCTGCTGCTATCTCTATGGGATTAGGATATATAGTAGTTATACATATCCCCTACAGCTCCCTCTGTATACTGCTACCTCTGCTATCTCAATGGGATCAGGATATATAGAAGTTATACACCTCACCTTCAGCTCTATCTGTATACTGCTGCTGGTATCTTAATGGGAATCAGGATATATAGTAGTCATACATACCCCCTCCAGCTCTATATGTATACTGCTGCTGCTATCTCTATGGGATTTGGATATATAAAAGTTATACACCTCCCCTTCAGCTCTAACTGTATACTGCTGCTATCTCTATGGGATCAGGATACATAGAAGTTATACATCTACCCTTCAGATCTATCTGTACACTGCTGCAGCTATCTCTATGGGATCAGGATATATAGTAGTTATACCTCTCCTCTCCAGCTCTATCTGTATAATGCTGCGGCTATCTCTACGGGATCAGGATATATAGTAGTTAAACACCTCCCCTTCAGCTCTAACTGTCTACTGCTACCTCTGCTATCTCTATGGGATCAGGATACATAGAAGTTATACATCTACCCTCCAGCTCTATCTGTATACTGCTACCTCTGCTATCTAGTTTTTTTTTCTCCCATCTAAAACAAATCAGTTCCCCTGAGTGACCTCCAGCAAACGGCAGCCAAATTAGATGACCAGATGCAGTGATCAGACTCCACCCCCCCTCTCCCTGCAAAGCCAGAGGATTCATGGGAAATGTAGGCAGCATGTAGGCAATTATTTCAGTGATGGAATTGAAATCAGTATGGAAAACACCATGCCTGCCACATCAGCTAAAACAGGTAAGCACAAGGTATACAGAAGAAACTCTACATTATTTTTTAATAATCGCCTATGCTGCACAATATAACATTAGATCGATTAGTGCTTCTTTTTAGGAGTAATGAGATGATGCTAGTATAATCATAGTCCAACAACAGTGCCAGCCTTTCCCACTGGCTATGACTGGGATTGCAGGAAGCAAAACACTAGTAAATGTCAGTTGAATGCACCTGCAATACCAGCTCCTACCACTCGACAAGAATGGCACTATTTTTTGCTTAAAGGGGTACTCCGGTGCTCCAGCGGAGACCGGGATGTCCGGAGACCGTGATGTCACGGCCATGCCCCCTCGTGACGTCACGCCACACCCCTCCATTCATGTCTATGGGAGGGGGCGTGTCTGTCGACACGCCCCCTCCCATAGACGTGAATGGAGGGTGTGTGGCGTGACATCATGAGGGGGTGTGGCCGTGACATCATGACCACTGCTGCAGGAACCCGGCGTATGTTTAGATAGGGGATAAGATGTCTTACAGCAGAGTACCCCTTTAACCTTACACAATCCCAATGAAAACTGCTTCTGCTTTGGCCATTAAAATAGTCCGTGCTAGGATAATGGGGGAGCACAGCTTCATACTCCTATCCAGGAAGGCTGGGTTCACACTACGTTTTTGCCATACTGTTTTCTATCCGTTTTTCTAAAGAAAACCGTATGGCAAAAAAACGGATGGAACAGTATGGGAAAAAGTAAACCGTATGCGTTTTTAAACAGTATACTGTTTTTAAAAGTGCACACAGTTCCGTCAGTTTTTATAGAAAAAAACCCATACGTTTTTGAAAATTTTGTCCATTTTTAATGGGAGGGGTCTTGGGTGGGGACTTTAGGATTCAAATGCGCATGTGCAAAGTAAAAACTTATACATTTTTCCCATATGGAACCGTATACATGTGCGTTTCCCATTGACGTCCATGTTAAAAAAACGTATGCGGTTGCAGTACGGTTTTTAAACCGGAGACAAAATTGTGGTCAACCACGGTTTTGACTCCGGTTTAAAAACCGTACTGCAACCGCATGCGTTTTTTTTTTATTTTTTTAACATGGACGTCAATGGGAAACGCACATGTATACGGTTCCATACGGGAAAAACGTATACGTTTTTGCTTTGCACATGCGCATTTGAATCCTAAAGTCCCCACCCAAGACCCCTCCCATTAAAAATGGACAAAATTTTCTAAAACGTATGGCTTTTTTTCTATAAAAACTGACGGAACTGTGTGCACTTTTAAAAACAGTATACTGTTTAAAAACGCATACGGTTTACTTTTTTTCCATACTGTTCCATTCGTTTTTTTGCCATACGGTTTTCTTTAGAAAAACGGATTGAAAACAGTATGGCAAAAACGTAGTGTGAACCCAGCCTTACACAAGATGTCTCCATTTCCCAGAGCTCACGGCTTTACAGCAGACTTCCTACACAGCATTCAAAACCTCATTTATCATAGGTAATAACATGACCCCCCCCCCAGAGAGGACACTGTCCCCCGTGCAACGTACGCAGCTCATGGTCATATGACAGGATTAATAATAACCCATGCACATCTGGATGCAAAGCATGCATGTCATCTCTGGGCCGGGCGAGGGTACGGCGAAAACTGGATATTGCACAACTGCCCCGACTGTCACAGGTCAATGGATGTGCAGGATGTCTGTCATATTAAGGAAACTATGTAAAAGATTTACACAGCAAGAAAAAACAAAACCCGTCTGAAAACGCGTTACCACGCCCTGCTCTACCCCTCCGAGCATCACAGGAGATTACACAGCAGATTATATAGAGATTCTTGTAGGAGAACCGCACTCCCTTACAGCATACCCCAGATGCAAGCTGGTCCGGCCCAGGTAGGGCTCCCAATAGTACAGAAAAATTCAGCAGCACTCCGGTTCAGATGGAAAAAAAAGTAATGTTAGGCTTTATTCATCAAGTGAAAAATGCGACGTTTCGACTGTCTCACACGGTCTTGACAAAACGTCACTTTTTTTTCACTTTATGAATAAAGCCTAATATCACTTTTTCATCTGAACTGGAGTGCTGCTGAATTTTTCTGTGTATTTCCTATATACACACACACCAAAAGAAAAAAACGCGACGTTTCGACTGTCTCACACGGTCTTGACAAAGAACGTGTGACTGTCAAAACGTCGCGTTTTTTCACTTTATGAATAAAGCCTAACATCACTTTTTCATCTGAACCGGAGTGCTGCTGAATTTTTCTGGGTATTTTCTATATACACACACCAAAAGAAAAATCGGGGAAGCACCTCCATAAAGGAGCATGGGCGCCAGCAACCAAATCGTCCAGGTCAAGGACTGGAAAAACATTGCAGCACTCCCAGATGGGTTCAAACAAGTAACTTAATTCCATCAAGCAAAAAGTAAAGTAAAAATACATAAATATGATACATAGTGTAAAAATTAGCATACACATGAATACGGGACGGACTTCCTCACACATCAATTCACAGACTAAGGTGCATATAACTTATACAGTGAATATAATACATCGTAATTACCGTTCAGGTGAAGAATAAGTGAAATCAAAATCAGAGGCGGAGAGGGATGTAAACAAACAGATCGCCACGTGTGCGCCGTGAGCAGCGCCATATTAGCATGTTGAGCGGCCATATTAATGAAGGGCAAAAAGTAAGGACATCCAGAAACTAGCTGTACAGGTTTCAGTACTAGTTTGGGAATAAAGGCATATAGAATATTATGTAATAGATGAATAAAACAGACTAAATATGTAATGGGATAAATGACTGGATATACAATTATTCAGGCACTACATTCACGCAAAGTAAGCCAACCCCTATTTTTAGGCAACACGACGTGCCCAGAAATGTGAACCCGCACTCTGGCACGAATCATATGGAGTGACATTTATCAAAACCTGTGCCGAGGAAAACTTGCCCAGTTGCCCATAGCAACCAATCAGATCGCTTCTTTCATTTTTATGAAGGCCTGTGAAAAATGAAAGAAGCGATCTGATTGGTTGCTATGGGCAACTAGGCAAGTTTTCCTCTGCACAGGTTTTGATAAATCTCCCCCATGGGGTTTAGGGTATAACACCAGAAATTGGCATCATTCCATAACTCCAACAGGTACCCATATGATTGGTGCCAGAGTGCGGGTTCACATTTCTGGGCACGTCGTGTTGCCTACCAATAGGGGTTGGCTTACTTTTTTGCCTGACTTTGCATGAATGTAGTGCCTGAATAATTGTGTATCCAGTAATTTATCCCATTAC
Source organism: Hyla sarda (assembly GCF_029499605.1). Taxonomy (NCBI): domain Eukaryota; kingdom Metazoa; phylum Chordata; class Amphibia; order Anura; family Hylidae; genus Hyla; species Hyla sarda. The sequence goes on from NC_079191.1 coordinate 19,013,550, forward strand.
ATATTTAGTCGCCTTTTTGAACTTGTTTTATGCATCAATTACATAATATTCTATATGCCTTTATTCCCAAACGGCTACTGAAACCTGTACAGCAGGGGTCTCAAACTCAAATTATCTGGGGCCACTGGAGGTAGAGGCTGGGTGAGGCTGGGCCGATTGCGCCCCTCACATATAATGCCCCCCATCATGTGCCCCTCACATATAATGCCCCCCATCATGTGCCCCTCACATATAATGCCCCCCATCATGTGCCCCTCACATATAATGCCCCCCATCATGTGCCCCTCACATATAATGCCCCCATCATGTGCCCCTCACATATAATGCCCCCATCATGCGCCCCTCATATATAATGCCCCCATCATGTGCCCCTCACATATAATGCCCCCATCATGTGCCCCTCACATATAATGCCCCCATCATGTGCCCCTCACATATAATGCCCCCATCATGTGCCCCTCACATATAATGCCCCCATCATGTGCCCCTCACATATAATGCCCCCATCATGTGCCCCTCACATTTAATGCCCCCATCATGTGCCCCTCACATATAATGCCCCCATCATGTGCCCCTCACATATAATGCCCTCATCATGTGCCCCTCACATATAATGCCCTCATCATGTGCCCCTCACATATAATGCCCCCATCATGTGCCCCTCACATATAATGCCCCCATCATGTGCCCCTCACATATAATGCCCCCATCATGTGCCCCTCACATATAATGCCCCCATCATGCGCCCCTCACATATAATGCCCCCAGATAGATAGTTATAATGCCCCCAGATAGACATATTACTGATGGGGGTGATATCTATCTGGGGGCCTGTCTACCTACTGGGGAGCCCTACTTGATCAGGTAGGGGTTCCCAGTAGGTGATAGATATTACCCCCGGCAGGTAGGGCTTCTATTTAAACAATTATGCCCCCTAATAAGATAGGTTAGCCCCTGGTGATCAGCAGCTCCTCCCTTATTAGGCTGGTAATTAGGCAAGTTAAGTTTCACAGCTACAGTACTTACATCCCCCTGCTGCAGCCGAAAACGAGCCTTCTTTGCGGGGATGCGCGTGTTAGGTGACGTCATCACATGCGCGGCGCGCAGGACGTCGGCGCTCCGGCGTCCTACGCTGCGGATGCGATGAGGTCACCAATCGCCTCCCTCCAGGAAGGCTCGTTATAGGCTGCGGCAGGGAGATATAGGTACAGTAGCAGTGTGTGCTGACTTGTGAATTCTTCCGGCATTTAGCGCTGCTTGCCCAAAGACTTGCATTGAGGGGATGGGGCGTTAAGTCACACGGGGGGTGGCGGAGTAGTGGTGTCACGATACTCCGTCCCCATGGTCGGGAGGCATAACACAGAGCTTGCAGCAGTGCTTACGGGTTGGTGCTGCATGCTAGATTGCGGGGGTCCCCATGATCAGACATCTTGGATAGGGGATAAGATGTCTTGGGGCCGGAGTACCCCTTTAAACTTACAGGTTTCTGTCCAATCCCAGTGGTCGTTGGCCGGTGTCGGCTGTAAGATAAGGCTGGCAACCACAGCAGCTTCTGAGCCTGCTTTCTACTTAGCAACGAAGCACAAGACCAGTACATGGTGGGTAAAGAACAAGTCATATACCACAATGAGGGACATTTATCAATGTTTGCTTATATATTCTTTTTTTTAGTAATTTTTTCCTTACTTTTTTTTTTGCTCATGTGCGACTTATTTATCAACCGGTTTCACGCTGTTGATAATTTTCTTTCACGTAAGCAATTTTTCCTTTTTTACTTTGGTAGTAGCTTTTTCTGCTCCATGTTTGAGCTGGAGTAAATTTAGTCAATTTTTAACCCTATTTCGGGCAGTTGCGACTGTCGCAGTTAATAAATACCTGACTATCCGTAGTCCATTTTAAAATTATTACTACGTAGTTAATTTCTGGAAAACTTGCTTTTCTCGCTTTCCAGTCAAAATGTCGCACGATAAATCGCATAGTCGCAGTTGCGACAATTTTGCGACAATTATAGTAAAGAAAACCTGACTAAACCCGTTGATAAATGTCCATAAATGTCACCAGGGTGAACCAAAAATAAACTGTGCGCTTTCTTTATTAATACAAGTGGTTAAAATAAGTGTAATCTATCTACTCTTGTACTGCACTCGGCCTACTGGTCTCCATATGTATTGCCAGATGAACACTCGTGTCTGCAGAAAACAGTGTATAGGACCTGAGAGATGCACTATGTATTTTATAACCTAATATGCTCTGCCCTCCTCAACGTGTTTCATCACAGGAGTGATTTTGCTAAGAGGTTAAAGGGTTCTAGTCCGTTAAAGAGTACGTGTCATCACATAACATTTGTATATGTTGTTTATTAATGTGTTACAAACAACTTTCTGATAGCATGTCATTAAACAAAATGTATATTTATATCTTTATTTTCACTTGTAATAACTGTCCACAAGGGGTCTCCCTACATGTCCCAACCACAATTCTCTCATCGAGTTCGGACTCATACTGGCCTGGCATGAGTCCGATCCCTCATACTGCAGCCGGGACACTGACAAGCACAGCTCCCTGCCTGTGAGACAGACGGGAACAAGCGCTGTGCCCGCAGCACGGCGCTCCTGACATGGACGGCAGGTTCCTCCTCTCTGTATGACATGTGCAGTGCTAAACAGAGAGGAGGAGACTCAGCAGCTGCCATGTGCTGAGCCTCTATGCGCACTCCCTAGATGGATCGCAGCATAGAGGAAGAAGGGCGGATGTGAGCCCAGGCAGGCTTCAGATGACGTTGTGCCTACCGGGCCACGCCCCCTTCCTCCCTCACACACGGACAGCAGCATGAGCAGCCATACAGGGACAAGATAAGGTATTTAGAAGGCGTTTTAGGAGGGGGGAAAAATGCAGGGTTAGTGTCAGTAAGAGACAGGGACAGATGTGTGTGTGTGGGGGGGGGGGGGGGGGGTAAGGGACTGTTTAGTTCATGATAGGTGCTCTTTAATCTCTTGACAAAGTATACTCCAAATACATTCCTGAAGTACAGCAGCTTATAGCGCAGAGGTTCCAACCTTTAGTACCTTGTGAGCCACATTCAACTTTGAGAAATGATCGGGAAATGGAGAATAAATGTATTAAACCATAGAAAAATAAGAAATTTGCACACCTTCCAAGTAGGAAGTCTTTGGTTCATAGGATACGTCTGCAATAATTTACATTTCCAGTGCATTATGTCTGAGGACTGAGGAGCCACA
>NC_079191.1:19019288-19041667 GCF_029499605.1 Hyla sarda
AAAAGGTTTTCCACCGGAGTACCCCCTTTAATGACAAGCCCAGGTCAGGAAATACACAAGGGACATGAGGCCTCACTGGGAAGGTTACATCACCTTAGGAGACTTCTTAAAGGGGTACTCCGGTGAAAAACTTTTTTTTTTTTTTTTCCCCCCCAGAAAGTTAAACAGATTTGTAAATGACTTCTATTTAAAAAAAATCTTAATCCTTCCAGTACTTATTAGCTGCTGAATACTACAGGGGAAATTCTTTTCTTTTTGAAACACAGAGCTCTCTGCTGACATCTCTGTCCATTTTAGGAACTGTCCAGAACAGCATATGTTTGCTATGGGGATTTCCTTTTACTCTGGACAGTTCCTAAAATGGACAGAGATGTCAGCAGAGAGCACTGTGGTCGTCATGTCAGCAGAGAGCTCTGTGTTCCAAAAAGAAAAGAATTTCCTCTGTAGAATTCAGCAGCTTATAAGTACAGGAAGGATTAAGATTTTTTTTAATAGAACTAATTTACAAATCTGTTTAACTTTCTTTTTTACAAATCTGTTTAACTGTTTAAAAAAAAGAAAAAGAAAAGAATTTCCACTGTAGTATTCAGCAGCTAATAGGTACTGGAAGGATTAAGATTTTTAAATAGAAGTAATTTACAAATCTGTTTAACTTTCTGGCACCAGTTGATTTAAAAAATAAAAATAAAAAAAAGGTTTTTCACCTGAGTACCCCTTTAACTCTTTCTCGTTTTTAATAGAAGTAATTTACAAATCTGTTTAACTTTCTTTTTTCTTTTTTTTTCTTCTTGATTTAAAAAAACAAAAAAAATAAATAAATAAAAAAAAGAATTTCCACTGTAGTATTCAGCAGCTAATAAGTACAGGAAGGATTAAGATTTTTAAATAGAAGTAATTTACAAATCTGTTTAACTTTCTGGCACCAGTTGATTTAAAAAATAAAAATAAAAAAAAGGTTTTTCACCTGAGTACCCCTTTAACTCTTTCTCGTTTTCCAAAAATACAGGCGAGGTCAGTGTAAAGGACCCTATATGAAGTTTCAGATGCCCTAATTTTGAGGTTCTAGCACAGTGTTTCCCAAGCAGGGTGCCTCCAGCTGTTGCAAAACTACAACTCCCAGCATGCCTGGACAGCCGAAGGCTGTCCAGGCATGCTGGGAGTTGTAGTTTTGCAACAGCTGGAGGCACCCTGCTTGGGAAACACTGTGCTAGCAATGAAGAATGGAAAACCTAGAAGGAGAGAGAAGAATCTGGGTAGGAAAGTAAACCTGTAAAATCCAAGCACAAACGATTTAATCCGAGATGATGGGAATAGTAATTGGACGTGAAGTTTATGGGTCGGAGTCCTATTTTTTATGTATTTTTTCCTCTGGATATAATTCTGCGCTAAAACAGCTTCGCTTCAAGTGATTTTCAAACCTGTTAAGCAACGAGGGAAAACATAGCAGAAAGATGAGGTCACCGCTCTCAAGATGGGCGAGACCGACACGAATCCTTGTGTCATCGAAATGACCCTGAGCAAAAAAACGTGGAGCTAAAAAAAAAAAAAAAAACATTGAGCAATCGAGCGTAAGCTCTGTGGGCCGGAGCAGCTTCATAAATCTCAAACACAGTAACCGTATACGATTTTCCGCAAAAAAACGTATCCGACCGTATCCGAAACCGTAGGCATAGAGAATGCATTGTAAACCGTATTCCAAATGTTGTGTACGGTTGCATCCGTTTTGCCTCGGATACGGTTTTGCCGATTTTTCAACCGTAGGCCAAAACGCTGTCGACCACGTTTTTGCCCTCCGGTTGGAAAACCGTATGCGAACCGTATGCGGTTCTTTTAACATTGTTGTCTAGGAGAACCGTACACAGAATTTCAGAAAACGGTTGCACACGGTTTTTCTAACCCGTTTTTGGAGTTGACACATGGGCAGAAGGAATTTCAATAGAACAATAGTAACTTTATTAAATTGCTGGAAAACGAATTCCAACAAAATAGCAAAACCGTTGGCAAAAACGAATGCAAACGGATAGAACCGTACATACGTTTTGAAACCGTATACGGGGAAAAAACGTATTTTGAGTCATACGGTTGTATACGGTTACATACGGTTTTTGCCATACGTTTACGGTTACCGTATTTGAAAATCGTAATGTGAACCCAGCCTAAACTGTATCAAAGAGTGTGTACAAATTTTTATCTGTATACGGTTGAAAACCGTATAAGGTTTGAAAAATCATGTCCGGTTGCATCCGTTTTTTTAAGGAAAAAAAAAAACGCATACGTTTTAAACTTTTCCCTCCATTATGAATAAAGTTTCACTTGTTTGATTGAAATTCCAAGAAAAAAAACTGTGGAAGGTCAAAAACCGTATGGTGAAAACCGGATGGAACCGTACGCACATACAGTTCTGTACGGTTCCCATTGACTCCCATGTTTAAAAAAAACAAAAAAAAGTATACGGTTTAATACGGTTTTTCACCCAGACCAAAAACTGTGGTAGGCCACGGTTTTCTGTCCGCAAAAAAAAAAGTAAAAAAAGTAAAAAGTTTACTACGGTTTTGTGTCCCGGTCAAAAACCGTATCCAACCTGTATACGGTTATTTTAAAATGGAGTTCTATGGTAACCGAATTGAACCGTATGTGCGTACGGTTACATCCGGTTTGCACAATACTGTTTTTAATTAATTTTTTTGGGAAATTCAATAAAAAAAAACCTTTATTTAAAATGTTGACAAACCTCAAACCGTATCCATTTTTTTTCCAAGGAAAACGTATTCAAATGTATGCAAACGGACATCCGTTTTCAAACCGTATACGGCTTAAAAACGTGAGGAGGCATATACGGTTGCATACGTTTTTTGTACAGAAACGGGATACGGGACCCGTATTGCAAAAACGACATGTGCATGCAGCCTTAGGCTGGGTTCACACCAGTTTGCAATACAAAACCGGACTAAACTGTATCAAAACGTGTGTACAAATTTTAACCCGTATACAGTTTGAAAACTGACGTCCGGTTGCATCCGTTTTTTAAGAAAAAAAACGTACACGTTTTTAACTTTTCACTCCATTATGAATAAAGTTTCACTTGTTTGATTGAAATTCCGAGAAAAAAAACTGTGCAAAGTCAAAAACCGTATGGTGAAAATCGGATGTACGCACATACAGTTCTGTACGGTTCCCATTGACTCCCATGTTAAAAAAAAAAAAAAGTATATGTTTCAATACGGTTTTTCACCTGGACTTTCTCATAGAGGCCACTGCAGGGTCGCTGACTACAGTTAAAGGGTCACTCTCGTTAAAACTAATTTTTGCTATTGCAAAATTAAATATTTCTAATACATTTTGTTTAAAAAAAATATGAAGTTTTCTGTTTTATTTGTACTCAAAAAAGCTCAAGAGCATATTTTCCCCCAAATCTCATACAGAGGCTTTGGACCGAAGTCCAAACACAGGAAGTGCAGCCTGGAGTGCTGAGGGGGGTGTGTCCAGCCTCATCCAATCATAGCTCCTCTCACACTTAACCGCCATAAGCTGTTGGCTGGACACCCCCCCCCCTCAGCACTCCAGGCTGCACTTCCTGTGTTTGGACTTGGGTCCAAAGTCTGTGTATGAGATGGGGGAAAATGTGCTCTTGAGCTTTTTTTTAAGCACAAATTAAACATAGAAAATTTCATTTTTTTTAAAACAAAGTATATTAGAAATATAGCAAAAATTCGTGTGACGCTTTACCGTAACTGGCATCAGTTTTTAACTCACTAATTTCTGGAAAACTTTTAAATAGTAACAAGAAAAGTTATGTTTCAGGGTTTGTTATAATAGGGGCTTCTTACCCCAGGCTACGGTCCAGGGGGTTGGTAAATTCTAATATAGAAGACCCCTTACTGCCCTTGGGTAGAATAGGACAATACTTTGTGCAGTCACACCTCTCGTTTACCTTCTATTATGAGAACCATTTCCTCAATCTACGATGAGATTAAGATGAGGGAGAAAGTAGAGTGTTTCCAAGAAACAGGTTATATTTTGTTTCCCACATGACACTACATGTTGTATAACAAGTCTCGGAGGAATCCATGGTGCCCAGCAATTGGAGAGGTTGTCGGGGTCATAGTGGAATGCGGAGGGGTGTGTGACCCAATTATTTATGTCACCACGGCAGCGGCTCGCCTCACCTTCTGCTTAATCCGAGGGCTTGTCATGGACGAGATCCACCCATTATAACACCTGCACACCAACATGACGCAATACCACCGGCACCCAATTATGTCCGGCCAACGATACAGGGAAATAAAGTCTTACGTGTAGACTGTCCAGGGTGCAGGGCCAAGAAACGTGCACAAAGAGGAGTGGGCAAATTAAGAGTATGGTTGGTGCCCCTTTGCTTGGTGGCAGTTTGGTCACCAGTTGAAGTTGGGAATAAGTGGAGACGGACTGATTTGGTTGACAGTCTGACAAATAAACTGGTAGTTATAGAGTGTATCATTAAAGGGGTACTCCGCTGCTCATCGTTTGGAACAAACTGTTCCGAATGCTGGAGCTTGTGACGTCATAGCCACGCCCCCTCAATGCAAGTCTATGGGAGGGGGCGTGACGGCTGTCACGCCCCCTCCCATAGACTTGCATTGAGGGGGCGGGGCTATGACGTCACTAGCTCCCGGCTGTAAGCTCTCCATGGTGCTGCCCCTTCCCTTCCCTCATCAGTTCACCTCTAAAACTGGACTATTTGGCAGTAAAAGCCACAATTCTGGCAGGATTCATATACAATATCTAATCTAAAACCATTTTCTATTTTAGAATTGTATTTTTATTGAAAAGATTTTTAGTTAAGAACCGTTTTCTGACATTAAGAGAAACAGGTCTGATTTTAGACCCACGATAGGTTCCTTGTTCCCACCAAAACATAGAATGGGTCAGCATATAAGAACCATTCAGCCCATTAGGTCTGCTTAATATTATGAATACTATCAATAGTCCCTGGTCCTATCTTATATGAAGGATAGCCTTATACCTATCCCTATCTTATATGAAGGATAGCTTTATGTCTAACCCTATTTTATATGGAGGATAGCCTTATACCTATCCCTATCTTATATGCAGGATAGCCTTATACCTATCCCTATCTTATAGGAAGGATAGCCTTATACCTATCTCTATCTTATATGAAGGATATCCTTATGCTTATACCTATCTTATATGAAGGATAGCCTTATGCCTATCCCTATCTTATATGAAGAATAGTCTTATGCCTATCCCTATCTTATATGAAGGATAGCCTTATGCCTATCCCTATCTTATATGAAGGATAGCCTTTTGTATATCCCTATCTGATATGAAGAATAGCCTTATGCCTTTCTCTATCTTATATGAAGGATAGCCTTATGCCTATCCCTATCTTATATGAAGGATAGCCTTATGCCTATCCCTATCTTATATGAAGGATAGCCTTTTGTATATCCCTATCTGATATGAAGAATAGCCTTATGCCTTTCTCTATCTTATATGAAGGATAGCCTTATGCCTATCCCTATCTTATATGAAGGATAGCCTTATGCCTATACCTATCTTATATGAAGGATAGTCTTATGCCTATACCTATCTTATATGAAGGATAGTCTTATGCCTATCCCTATCTTATATCAAGCATAGCCTTATGCCTATCCCTATCTTATATGAAGGATAACCTTATACCTATCTCTATCTTATATGAAGGATAGCCTTATGCCTATCTCTATCTTATATGAAAGATAGCCTTATACCTATCTCTATCTTATATGAAGGATAGCCTTATTTCTATAGCTAATTTATATGAAGGATAGCCTTGTGCCTATTCCTATCTTATATGAAGGATAGCCTTATGTCTATCCCTAGCTTATATGGAGGATAGCCTTATGCCTATCCCTATCTTACATGAAGGATAGCCTTATGCCTATACCATGCATGCTTAAAGGGGTACGTCGGTGAAAAAAAATTGTTTTCATATAAATTGGCTCCAGAAGGTTAAACATATTTGTAAATTACTTCTATTAATAAATCCTAATCCTACCAGTACTAATCAGCTGCTGAAGTTGAGTTGTTCCTTTCTGTCTGAAAACAGTGCTTTCTGCTGACACATCTGTCCATGTCGGGAACTGTCCAGAGTAGGAGAGGTCTTCTATGGACATTTCCTCCTACTCTGGACAGTTCCTGAGAAAGACAGAGGTGCCAGCAGAGAGCACTGTGGTCAGGCAGAAAATAACTCAACTTCAGCAGCTGATAAGTACTGGTAGGATTAAGATATTTTTTTTTTAATAAGGTAAATTACAAATCTGTTTAACTTTCTGGAGCCAGTTGATATGAAAAATGTTTTTTTTTTTTTTCACCGGAGTACCCCTTCACTATATTTGCAGCGACCACTTCTGCAGGAAGGCTATTCCATGCCTCCACTACTCTCTCAGTAAAGTAATACTTCCTGATATTACTGCAGAAACCTTTCCCCTCTTTATAACACTTATGGCCCACATTTATCATTGTAGGTGCAAGTTAAGCATTTTTTTACACCTTTTTTTTTTTGTGTGCTGATAATGTGTAGGAGCACCAAATTTATTAAAAGACAAAAGAGCTTTGTGCAGGTCACATTTCCTGAAACGTCTGTCTACACCAAAAAGCTACACCATGTCTGGGCTGGGGTAGTTTTAGAGACTTTTCAGTGGCACATTGAATGTGGGCCTATGTCCTCTATATATAACACTATGTCCTCTATATATAACACTATGTCCTCTATATATAACACTATGTCCTCTATATATAACACTATGTCCTCTATATATAACACTATGTCCTCTATATATAACACTATGTCCTCTATATATAACACTATGTCCTCTATATATAACACTATGTCCTCTATATATAACACTATGTCCTCTATATATAACACTATGTCCTCTATATATAACACTATGGCCTCTATATATAACACTATGGCCTCTATATATAACACTATGGCCTCTATATATAACACTATGGCCTCTATATATAACACTATGTCCTCTATATATAACACTATGTCCTCTATATATAACACTATGTCCTCTATATAACACTATGTCCTCTATATATAACACTATGTCCTCTATATATAACACTATGTCCTCTATATATAACACTATGTCCTCTATATATAACACTATGGCCTCTATATATAACACTATGGCCTCTATATATAACACTATGGCCTCTATATAACACTATGTCCTCTCTATATAACACTATGTCCTCTCTATATAACACTATGTCCTCTCTATATAACACTATGTCCTCTATATATAACACTATGTCCTCTATATATAACACTATGTCCTCTATATATAACACTATGTCCTCTATATATAACACTATGGCCTCTATATATAACACTATGTCCTCTATATAACACTATGGCCTCTATATATAACACTATGTCCTCTATATAACACTATATCCTCTATATATAACACTATGTCCTCTATATATAACACTATGTCCTCTATATATAACACTATGTCCTCTATATAACACTATGTCCTCTATATATAACACTATGTCCTCTATATATAACACTATGTCCTCTATATAACACTATATCCTCTATATATAACACTATGTCCTCTATATATAACACTATGTCCTCTATATAACACTATGTCCTCTATATATAACACTATGTCCTCTATATATAACACTATGGCCTCTATATATAACACTATGTCCTCTATATATAACACTATGGCCTCTATATATAACACTATGGCCTCTATATAACACTATGGCCTCTATATATAACACTATGTCCTCTATATATAACACTATGACCTCAATATATAACACTATGGCCTCTATATATAACACTATGGCCTCTATATATAACACTATGGCCTCTATATATAACACTATGGCCTCTATATAACACTATGTCCTCTATATATAACACTATGGCCTCTATATATAACACTATGGCCTCTATATATAACACTATGGCCTCTATATATAACACTATGTCCTCTATATAACACTATGTCCTCTATATATAACACTATGGCCTCTATATATAACACTATGGCCTCTATATATAACACTATGTCCTCTATATATAACACTATGGCCTCTATATATAACACTATGTCCTCTATATATAACACTATGGCCTCTATATAACACTATGGCCTCTATATAACACTATGGCCTCTATATAACACTATGGCCTCTATATATAACACTATGGCCTCTATATAACACTATGTCCTCTTGCGGTAGTTTTTCTCCTATATAAATCTCCTCTCCTCCTTTAATGTGTTGATTCCCTTTATGTATATAAAAGTTTCTATCATATCCCCGCGATCTGGTCGTTCTTCCAAACTATACATGTTAAGATCTATTAACCTTGAAATAGATCGTTCACTCGATCAATGTAATAGGTAAGTTCCTGGAGGGGTTGGTGGGATGGCATTTATTGGTACATAGTCATATTTCCAATGCCAGAGGCTATAACCTGTGTACCAATCTTGTAGGGAGGCAGTGTATTTCCTTTTGGAAGTACCGTATATACTCGAGTATAAGCCGAGTTTTTCAGCATGATTTTTCATGCTGAAAACGCCCCCCCGCTCGGCTTATACTCGAGTGAACTCTCCGCCTGTCAATCCCTTCATCAGTGGTCTTCAACCTGCGGACCTCCAGATGTTGCAAAACTACAACTCCCAGCATGCCCGGACAGCCGTTGGCTGTCCGGGCATGCTGGGAGTTGTAGTTTTGCAACATCTGGGGGTCCGCAGGTTGAAGACCACTGATGAAGGGATTGACAGGCGGTGATGATGACGAAGGCCGCAGTGGTCTTCAACCTGCGGACCTCCAGAGGTTTCAAAACTACAACTCCCAGCATGCCTGGACAGCCAATGCTGGGAGTTGTAGTTTTGCAACATCTGGAGGTCCGCAGGTTGAAGACCACTGATGAAGGGATTGACAGGCGGTGATGATGAAGGGGGGGGATGATGACGGGGGTCTGGATGATGACGGGGGTCTGATGACAGGGGTCTGGATGATATGGGGGGGGGATGATGACGGGGGTCTGGCTGATATGGGGGGATGATGACGGGGTCTGGATGATATGAGGGGGATGATATGGGGGGATGATGGGGTCTGGATGATATGGGGGGATGATGACGGGGTCTGGATGATATGGGGGGGATGATATGGGGGGATGATGACGGTGGTCTGGATGATATGGGGGGGATGATTACATGGGGGGGATGATGTATTTCCCACCCTAGGCTTATAGTCGAGTCAATAACTTTTCCTGGGTTTTTGGAGTAAAATTATGGGTCTCTGCTTATATTCGGGTCAGCTTATACTCGAGTACATACAGTAATGATTCTGGAAAGGAAAATAAAGACCCCCCATACACATTAGAGAAAAGCCATCCGTAACCATGGATTTTCTCTAATGTGGTGTGTATGGGGACTCACCCTAATATGACATCAGGGAAAAGAAGGATTGAAGATGTTACATTACAACTTGGAGATAACCTGCTGCCGGAGGTGTCTAGCTGTAGTTTTCTCTCCTCTCCCCAATGAAAACAATGGACACCTGGAGGTTTCGGAAGAAACCGCTGTTTGCCGAACTAACATTCTATGGGAACCTTAACTCTGTAATATGGCCTACAACGGTGTATACCACAATTTTCCTTATTTAATCCATAGGAGAAGAAAAACTTCAATGTAACAGCACATGACTACAGAAATATATGTGCAACCTATTCGGGATCCAAGTGACACAGATCCCGAAGACCATCAGGCTTTTCTCCATAGTGAAGCCAACTGCATCTGCTAAAGGGCAACCAGCCCAAAAATTGTTAAAATAACTACCATTGAACATGCAAGAATATTCAGCTGACAGATCTGACGCTTATTTAGTTGTAAGAGCCATCGAGCAGTGGGCTCCAATCTTCTTAAGACTTAGGAACCCCAAACGAGCTAGAGAACACACTGCAAAGCCATAACACAGTCTCAAAACTGAAGACGTCACCAGTCCACGGTGTCAACACCAATGTGGGCCATGACTGGTATCAAATCTATTATGGGAACCAAGGTAGTAAAAGGAAATATCTAGCCTGCAATGTAACCAACAATAAGATCCCACCAGGATCACCATGTCCCAACCATTTTACACAGACGTTTTTCAATGTTTTGTAAAAAAAAATAAAAAAATTCAAGATGATTATACAAGAGGTCTGAAAACTGGAGCGTCTGGCCACCATGGACTCAAGATGTATATTCAACTCCCTGGTAAGTTACCGCAGTGTCCAGGATACATCTACACCCTGCTAAGTTACTGCAGTTTCCAGGATACATCTACACCCTGGTAAGTTACCGCAGTGTCCAGGATACATCTACACCCTGGTAAGTTACCACAGTGTCCAGGATACATCTACACCCTGGTAAGTTACCACAGTGTCCAGGATACATCTACACCCTGGTAAGTTACCGCAGTGTCCAGGATACATCAACACCCTGGTAAGTTACCGCAGTGTCCAGGATACATCTACACCCTGGTAAATTACCGCAGTGTCCAGGATACATCTACACCCTGGTAAGTTACCTCATTGTCCAGGATACATCTACACCCTGGTAAGTTACCAGAGTGTCCAGGATACATCTACACCCTGGTAAGTTACCAGAGTGTCCAGGATACATCTACACCCTGGTAAGTTACCTCAGTGTCCAGGATACATCTACACCCTGGTAAGTTACCGCAGTGTCCAGGATACATCTACACCCTGGTAAGTTACCGCAGTGTCCAGGATACATATACACCCTGGTAAGTTACCTCAGTGTCCAGGATACATCTACACCCTGGTAAGTTACCGCAATGTCCAGGATACATCTACACCCTGGTAAGTTACCACAGTGTCCAGGATACATCAACACCCTGGTAAGTTACCGCAGTGTCCAGGATATATCTACACCCTGGTAAGTTACCGCAATGTCCAGGATACATCTACACCCTGGTAAGTTACCGCAGTGTCCAGGATACATCAACACCCTGGTAAGTTACCGCAGTGTCCAGGATATATCTACACCCTGGTAAGTTACCGCAGTGTCCAGGATACATGAACACCCTGGTAAGTTACCGCAGTGTCCTGGATACATCTACACCCTGGTTAATTACCGCAGTGTCCAGGATACAGCTACACCCTGGTAAGTTACCGCAGTGTCCAGGATACATGAACACACTGGTAAGTTACCGTAGTGTCCAGGATACATCTACACACTGGTAAGTTACCGCAATGTCCAGGATACATGAACACCCTGGTAATTTACCGCAGAGTCCAGGATACATCAACACCCTGGTAAGTTACCGCAGTGTCCAGGATACATCTACACCCTGGTAAGTTACCGCAGTGACCAGGATACATCCAACATACATGTGCAGCAAGAGCAGTTGCTAAATTCTACACACAGACTCTAAACTCCAGGAGGTTGCCTAGGCAGTGATGTCATCCAGATTCCATGGCGCCCGAGTCATTGGTGACCGTATCAGAAGAGTGCATACACCTTTCCTCTGGAAGCTGGTATATTTCACACGGCAGCCAGGGCGGAGACAAAGGAAGTGAGTCAGGTCACTAGCTGGCAGGGTTCCTAAAGCCTTCCAGAAACTCTCTTGCTAAAATGCGCTTCAGTCACCGTTTTTTCCTCTGTTGTGTTCCTCTACATACATTTCTCTCAATAGTGTAATTACAGCATGAGAAATCCTATAACACGTTCATAAAACCCACAATTATTCAATCCAGCGTGTCAGTACATCAAGACATAGAGCCGTCCACACGTCTTCATGGATATTCTGCTCCATCGCGCACGCTGCCAGATTCCTTGTTCCTTTTAGATTCGTGACATTTATTAAAACATCCCTCAGGTGATTATTAGTATTTTTTGTATCTACTGAAGGGGTCAGGTATGGAAGAGTACAAACATCTATGACCCATGATGTACCTTCACATAAAGGCATGCAGAAGTGTAATTCCATGTTCCGTAAGAGTTGACCACCACCACGGTGCAGCAGCTCACTTTCAGGGTCTTGGACCTTCTTATAGCCTAGAGCATCTTTATAGAGCAACACATGTTTTTGTTAGATGCTTAGAGAGACTTCTTTGCCATGAGGTGTCATATTCCAGGGACCAGAATTAGAGAGTGTGAGAGTGATAACGGCACAATTTAGGCACCTTCTCCCCATTTACACCTGAGTCCTTGTAACACTAACAAGTCACATGACAACAAGGAGGGAAAATAGCTAATTGGGCCCAATTTGGACATTTCCACTTGGGTGTACTCACTTTTGTTGCCAATGTTTATACATTAATGGCTGTGTGTTGAGTATATAATGTGAGGGGTGGACTTATTTATGGGAGACACTGTATACCGTCATGGCTGTAAATGTTGGCACCCCTGAAGTTTTTCTAAAAAATGAAGTATTTCTCACAGAAAAGGATTGCAGTAACACATGTTTTGCTATACACGTGTTTATTCCCTTTGTGTGTATTGGAACTAAGGGAGGAAAAAAAAGCAAATTGGACATAATGTCACCAAACTCCAAAAATGGGCTGGACAAAATTATTGACACCCTTTCAAAATTGGAGCGGGGCATTATCGGCATATCCGCAAAATCGGCATAATGTCCAAAATCGGTCGATCCCTATTTTAAACACACCCGAGGCAAGTAACAGGTGTGGGCAATATAAAAATCCCCATCTGAAAGCAGATAAAAAGGAGAGAAGTTCACTTAGTCTTTGCATTGTGTGTCTGTGTGTGCCACACTAAGCATGGACAACAGAAAGAGGAGAAGAGAACTGTCCGAGAACCAAAAAATTGTGGAAAAATATCAACAATCCCAAGGTTACAAGTCCATCTCCAGAGAACTAGATTTGCCTTTGTCCACAGTGAGCAACATTATCAAGAAGTTTGCAACCCATGGCACTGTAGATAATCTCCCTGGGCGTGGACAGAAGAGAAAAATTGATAAAAGGTGTCAACGCAGGATAGTCCGGATGGTGGATAAGCAGCCCCAAACAAGTTCCAAAGATATTCAAGCTGTCCTGCAGGCTCAGGGAGCATCAGTGTCAGCGTGAACTATCTGTCAACATTTAAATGAAATGAAACGCTATGGAGGAGACCCAGGAGGACCCCACTATGGAGGAGACCCAGGAGGACCCCACTATGGAGGAGAACCAGGAGGACCCCACTATGGAGGAGACCCAGGAGGACACCACTATGGAGGAGACCCAGGAGGACCCCACTATGGAGGAGACCCAGGAGGACCCCACTATGGAGGAGACCCAGGAGGACCCCACTATGGAGGAGACCCAGGAGGACCCCACTGCTGACACAGAGACATAAAAAAGAAAGACTACATTTTGCCAAAATGAACTAGAGTAACCAAAATCCTTCTGGGAAAACGTCTTGTGGACAGATGAGACCAAGATAGAACTTTTTGGTAAAGCCCATCATTCTACTGTTTACCGAAAACGGAATGAGGCCTACAAAGAAAAGAACACAGTACCTACAGTGACATATGGGGGAGGTCAATGATGTTTTGGGGTTGTTTTGCTGCCTCTGGCACTGGGGCCTTGAATGTGTACAAGGCATCATTAAATCTGAGGATTACCAATGGATTTTGGGTCGCACTGTACAGCCCAGTGTCAGAAAGCTGTGATCTTGTGTCTTCCAGCAGGAAAATGACCCCAAACATATGTCAAAAAGCCCCCAGAAATGGATGGCAACAAAGCGCTGGAGAGTTCTGAAGTGGCAGCAATGAGTCCAGATCTAAATCCCATTGATCACCTGTGGAGAGATCTTATAATTGCTGTTGGGAAAAGGCGCCTTCCAATAAGAGACCTGGAGCAGTTTGTAAAGGAAGAGTGGTCCAACATTCCGGCTGAGAGGTGTAAGAAGCTTATTGATGGTTATAGGAAGACACTGATTTCAGTAAATTTTTTCCAAAGGGTGTACAACCAAATATTAAGTTAAGGGTGCCAATAATTTTGTCCAGCCCATTTTTGGAATTTGGTGACATTATGTCCAATTAGCTTTTTTTCCTCCTTTTTTGGTTTAGTTCCAATACACACAAAGGGAATAAACATGTATATAGCAAAACATGTGTTACTGCAATCCTTTCCTGTGAGAAATACTTCATTTTCTAGAAAAAATTCAGGGGTGCCAACATTTACAGCCATGACTGTATAATGTGAGGGGTAGAATCACTTATGAGAGATACAGTATATATTATGTGAGGGGTGGACTCAGTTATGGGAGATACTGTATATATAATGTGAGGGGTGGAGTCACTTATGGGATATACTGTACATATAATGTGAGGGGTGGACTCACTTATGGGATATACTGTATATATAATGTGAGGGGTGGACTCACTTATGGGAGATACTATATATAATGTGAGGGGTGGACTCACTTATGGGATATACTGTATATATAATGTGAGGGGTGGACTCACTTATGGGATATACTGTATATATAATGTGAGGGGTGGAGTCACTTATGGGAGATACTGTATATAATGTGAGGGGTGGACTCACTTATGGGATATACTGTATATATAATGTGAGGGGTGGACTCACTTATGGGATATACTGTATATATAATGTGAGGGGTGGAGTCACTTATGGGAGATACTGTATATAATGTGAGGGGTGGACTCACTTATGGGAGATACTGTATATATAATGTGAGGGGTGGACTCACTTATGGGATATACTGTATATATAATGTGAGGGGTGGACTCACATATGGGAGATACTGTATATATAATGTGAGGAGTGGACTCACTTATGGGATATACTGTATATATAATGTGAGGGGTGGACTCACTTATGGGATATACTGTATATATAATGTGAGGGGTGGACTCACTTATGGGATATACTGTATATATAATGTGAGGGGTGGACTCACTTATGGGATATACTGTATATATAATGTGAGGGGTGGAGTCACTTATGGGATATACTATATATAATGTGAGGGGTGGACTCACTTATGGGATATACTGTATATATAATGTGAGGGGTGGACTCACTTATGGGAGATACTGTATATATAATGTGAGGGGTGGACTCACTTATGGGATATACTGTATATATAATGTGAGGGGTGGACTCACTTATGGGATATACTGTATATATAATGTGAGGGGTGGACTCACTTATGGGAGATACTGTATATATAATATGAGGGGTGGACTCACTTATGGGATATACTGTGTATAATGTGAGGGGTGGACTCACTTATGGGAGATACTATATATATAATGTGAGGGGTGGACTCACTTATGGGATATACTGTATATATAATGTGAGGGGTGGACTCACTTATGGGAGATACTGTATATATAATGTGAGGGGTGGACTCACTTATGGGATATACTGTATATATAATGTGAGGGGTGGACTCACTTATGGGATATACTGTATATATAATGTGAGGGGTGGACTCAGTTATGGGAGATACTGTATATATAATGTGAGGGGTGGAGTCACTTATGGGATATACTGTACATATAATGTGAGGGGTGGACTCACTCATGGGATATACTGTATATATAATGTGAGGGGTGGACTCACTTATGGGAGATACTATATATAATGTGAGGGGTGGAGTCACTTATGGGAGATACTGTATATAATGTGAGGGGTGGAGTCACATATGGGAGATACTGTATATATAATGTGAGGAGTGGACTCACTTATGGGATATACTGTATATATAATGTGAGGGGTGGACTCACTTATGGGAGATATTATATATAATGTGAGGGGGGGACTCACTTATGGAAGATACTGTATATATAATGTGAGGGGTGGACTCACTTATGGGATATACTGTATATATAATGTGAGGGGTGGAGTCACTTATGGGAGATACTGTATATATAATGTGAGGGGTGGAATCACTTATGGGATATACTGTATATATAATGTGAGGGGTGGACTCACTTATGGGAGATACTGTATATATAATGTGAGGGGTGGACTCACTTATGGGAGATACTGTATATATAATGTGAGGGGTGGACTCACTTATGGGAGATACTGTATATATAATGTGAGGGGTGGACTCACTTATGGGATATACTGTATATATAATGTGAGGGGTGGACTCACTTATGGGATATACTGTATATATAATGTGAGGGGTGGACTCACTTATGGGAGATACTGTATATATAATATGAGGGGTGGACTCACTTATGGGATATACTGTGTATAATGTGAGGGGTGGACTCACTTATGGGATATACTGTATATATAATGTGAGGGGTGGAGTCACTTATGGGAGATACTATATATATAATGTGAGGGGTGGACTCACTTATGGGATATACTGTATATATAATGTGAGGGGTGGACTCACTTATGGGAGATACTGTATATATAATGTGAGGGGTGGACTCACTTATGGGATATACTGTATATAATGTGAGGGGTGGACTCACTTATGGGATATACTGTATATATAATGTGAGGGGTGGACTCACTTATGGGATATACTGTATATATAATGTGAGGGGTGGACTCACTTATGGGAGATACTGTATATATAATGTGAGGGGCGGAGTCACTTATGGGATATACTGTATATATAATGTGAGGGGTGGACTCACTTATGGGATATACTGTATATATAATGTGAGGGTTGGGCTCACTTATGGGATATACTGTATATATAATGTGAGGGGTGGACTCACTTATGGGATATACTGTATATATAATGTGAGGGGTGGACTCACTTATGGGATATACTGTATATATAATGTGGGGGTTGGGCTCACTTATGGGATATACTGTATATATAATGTGAGGGGTGGAGTCACTTATGGGATATACTGTATATATAATGTGAGGGGTGGAGTCACTTATGGGATATACTGTATATATAATATGAGGGGTGGAGTCACTTATGGGATATACTGTATATATAATGTGAGGGGTGGAGTCACTTATGGGATATACTGTATATATAATGTGAGGGGTGGAGTCACTTATGGGATATACTGTATATATAATGTGAGGGGTGGAGTCACTTATGGGATATACTGTATATAATGTGAGGGGTGGAGTCACTTATGGGATATACTGTATATAATGTGAGGGGTGGACTCACTTATGGGATATACTGTATATAATGTGAGGGGTGGACTCACTTATGGGATATACTGTATATATAATGTGAGGGGTGGACTCCCTTATGGGAGATACTGTATATATAATGTGAGGGGTGGAGTCACTTATGAGAGATACTGTATATATAATGTGAGGGGTGGAGTCACTTATGGGAGATACTGTATATATAATGTGAGGGGTGGACTCACTTATGGGATATACTGTATATATAATGTGAGGGGTGGAGTCACTTATGGGAGATACTGTATATATAATGTGAGGGGTGGACTCACTTATGGGATATACTGTATATATAATGTGAGGGGTGGAGTCACTTATGGGAGATACTGTATATAATGTGAGGGGTGGAGTCACTTATGGGATATACTGTATATAATGTGAGGGGTGGAGTCACTTATGGGATATACTGTATATAATGTGAGGGGTGGAGTCACTTATGGGATATACTGTATATAATGTGAGGGTGGAGTCACTTATGGGATATACTGTATATATAATATGAGGGGTGGAGTCACTTATGGGATATACTGTATATATAATGTGAGGGGTGGAGTCACTTATGGGATATACTGTATATATAATGTGAGGGGTGGAGTCACTTATGGGATATACTGTATATATAATGTGAGGGGTGGAGTCACTTATGGGATATACTGTATATATAATATGAGGGGTGGAGTCACTTATGGGATATACTGTATATATAATGTGAGGGGTGGAGTCACTTATGGGATATACTGTATATATAATGTGAGGGGTGGAGTCACTTATGGGATATACTGTATATAATGTGAGGGGTGGAGTCACTTATGGGATATACTGTATATAATGTGAGGGGTGGACTCACTTAAGGGACACACTGTATTTATTGTTTCTTTTCTAGCGCATTTCTAATTCGCGACAGGTTTGCATTTAAGGAAAAAAACAGCTTCCCGGAGCACAACATCTGTTCTCCTAAATACTTATCCAACGACCCCCATAAATATCACCGTACTGACACTCCATATGTTCTGGAATACGGAATAATAAAGACACGGTATCTAAGCTAGAGAAGATGGCGGAGAATCATAATCTCTAAAGGGGGAAGATTTATCAAAACCTGTGCAGAGGAAAAGTTCACCAGTTGCCCATAGCAACCAATCAGATCCCTACTTTCATTTCACAGAGGCCTTTTTGAAAATGAAAGCAGTGATCTGATTGGTTGCTATGGGCAACTGCTCCACACTGTGGACCACCACCCATTGCAAAACTACAACTCCCAGCATGCCCGGACAGCCGTTGGCTGTCCGGGCATGCTGGGAATTGTAGTTTTGAAACACCTGGAGGTCCACAGTTTGGAGACCATTGCTCTACATTATTCACACGGCAGACACTGGATATACAGCGGTAGCCGCGATCCTACTTCTGGAGTGGACACGCCAAATGAGGCCCAAGGGGGAGGAAGTGTAAGATAAATGGCTTTTTCGAGAGATGAAATTCCTAAATTTTGTTTTACATTTTCTCAAAGTCGACATCAAAAGAATGCTTTCTTCCACCCTATATGGACTTCCTCATCAAAGTCCTGATTCGGTGTCGGGAAGGAACTGCTGACGCTTAACACAAACAACCGTCCTTCCCAGGACTCACGTACGAGTCTCACACATTCCGCTCACTCCTGGTACTGAAGTGCTGGGACGATGAAGGGAATGGGGAAAAAAATACGAATAAATTATTGGACGCCAATCGGCTATAACAAATAAAAACCTCTCCCCAATACGGGCTCTGACCCATTCCCACATGGACTTTATGGCCCTGTGATGGGTCCTGAGGTAACTGCAGCAGATATCTCACAGGATATACAGTGTGAGGATCAGACTTGTTACTCTAGAACATACTGCAGATCATCGATCGGATTGAGATCTGGGGAATCTGGGAACCAAGTCACACGAAAGAGAGAGAGGAGAAGAGAGAGAGAGAGAGAGAGAAAGAGAGAGATAGAAGAGAGGGAGAGAGAGTGAGGGGGAGAGAGTGAGGGGGAGAGAGAGAGGGGGAGAGAGAGAGGGGGAGAGAGAGAGGGGGAGAGAGAGAGGGGGAGAGAGAGAGGGGGAGAGAGAGAGGGGGAGAGAGAGAGGGGGAGAGAGAGAGGGGGAGAGAGAGAGGGGGAGAGAGAGAGGGGGAGAGAGAGAGGGAGGGGGAGAGAGTGAGGGGGAGAGAGTGAGGGGGAGAGAGTGAGGGGGAGAGAGTGAGGGGGAGAGAGTGAGGGGGAGAGAGTGAGGGGGAGAGAGTGAGGGGGAGAGAGTGAGGGGGAGAGAGTGAGGGGGAGAGAGTGAGGGGGAGAGAGTGAGGGGGAGAGAGTGAGAGGGGGAGAGAGAGGGGGAGAGAGAGGGGGAGAGAGAGGGGGAGAGAGAGGGGGAGAGAGAGGGGGTGAGAGAGGGGGAGAGAGAGGGGGAGAGAGAGGGGGAGAGATAGGGGGAGAGATAGGGGGAGAGAGAGGGGGAGAGAGAGGGGGGAGAGAGAGGGGGAGAGAGAGGGGGAGAGAGAGGGGGAGAGAGAGGGGGAGAGAGAGGGGGAGAGAGAGAATGCGGACTGACGTCCTCAACGCCACGTCACTGTCAGTGGCCCAGTGCACAGTCACAGCTCAGGACGACGCTGAATCCAGAAGTAGCGCGGCCCCCGGGAACAGGTTATTATAAAACCGGGGATGGGGGAGGCAATGGGGCAGCGGTGGCGGCGGTCTATGGCACCCCAGGATAGGCAGGGGGGAGAGAAGCGGGTGGTGGCGGCGGTCTCTGGCAGCAGCGGTAGTTGAACTCAGGACAGGCAGGGGGAGAGAAGCGGGTGGCGGCGGCAGTCTCTGGCAGAAGCGGTGGTTGGACTCAGGACCCCAGGACAGACAGGGGGAGAGAAGCGGGTGGTGGCGGCGGTCTCTGGCAGCAGCGGTAGTTGGACTCAGGACAGGCAGGGGGAGAGAAGCGGGTGGCGGCGGCAGTCTCTGGCCCACAAAAGCCACTGCAGTTCCTTTATTTAAAGCGCCTGCTTTAAATCATTGATCTGCACCGGCTTCTGCGGGGCCAGAAACAGTTTATCAGGGTATACCTGCACACACACACCCTCATTTTACCAAGGATATTTGTGTGGGGGTGGGGATTAAAATGCACGGAATAAGTATAAGTTTTCGGCTATCGGCCTGAAAGTTCACAGGTTATCGGTATCGGCTCTAAAAAATTAATATCGGCCGATCCCTAGTCTACAGCAGAACATTACCCATCACAATGCCGCTGCCACATTGTCTTCTGGTGCAATCTCTTCCCTTGGTTAGTGTTGCCCAGGTACCCCATTCGTCCACCTGACGGAAAATGTGATTAGACCAGGCGCCTTCTTTCATCGCTCCAGTTCTGATGCTTATGTGCCCTTTGTGGACACTT
The DNA here is from genome assembly GCF_029499605.1 of Hyla sarda. Lineage (NCBI taxonomy): Eukaryota > Metazoa > Chordata > Amphibia > Anura > Hylidae > Hyla > Hyla sarda. The sequence goes on from NC_079191.1 coordinate 19,039,887, forward strand.
TCTGCAATGGACAGGGTCATGGGTTACCCCCCCCCGTCCACATCAAGATGAGATGCCCTTGGGTGATATAAATCCTTTCTATCACAGACATCAGGATCTTTTTCGGACTTGCCTTCACCCATGACACATCAATGAGCCCTGGCCCCACTGCCCTTCCTTAGAACACTTTTGGTTGGTACTAACCACTTCATAGGGGGAACGTCCCCATATGACCTGTTATTGATTCGTCTGGATCACCTCTACGATTATGACGCTCTTACATTTGGCCGTGGTATGGAAGCAGGACTGCTCCTTTTGCATATTTAAAAGTGTATACTGGTGTTGTGCCTAAAGGGAGAACAATTCTTCTTTACACCTAGAGGCGTAAAACCCGTGCGTAGAGAATTGGTTACAATTGTATTCCTTCAAGGAAAGACACAAAGCTCTCCCTTGCCCTGACAGTTTGTTACAATGTATCAGGGGAGTGAACAGACTTTCTTAGATAACAAGAGGATTGTCTAGACTGGATACAACTGTATGGGATATGAATGCAAACAGCAAGCAGATCTACTACGTGATTGAATAAAAATATACACATATATATAAAAAATAAATTTTAGAAATGTTTCTATTAGACAGTAACCTGGAAATGTCAATCAAATGTAGAAAGAAAAACTCTTTCTATATGTTGCATAAGGCAACAGGGTGCCACCAGCTGCTGAAAAACTACAACTCCCACCATGTCCAGGCAACAGTTGGCATAGGGGATGGAGGTAATGGACCGGCACCATAAGGGAGCACTTCCTTAAAGAGTGGCACTCACTTTGGAGGACACGTCTAGCCCATGGAGTTCAATAGATGCCACGTAATGTCTTAAAAATTTGCAGAGTTGATCAGAAATGGACCCCCACATATAGAATCAATCACAAAGGCACGAGCTGTTCCTTTAAGAAGAGAACAAAAAAAGTAAACTACAGGTTACTATGAATAACAACTCCCCCCCCCCCTCCTTTTCCCCTAATCCCCGAAACCTGACATGCCAATCACCCGCTCCTCTCGGCTGCACCGTACCCACCCACCTATTAGCCAGACAGATTTGTAGACTCCGGGTCTGAACTCTATAATTATTTTCTGCTCCCGAATCCAACGCTAACACCTAAAGGCAGAATTTTCACACAAAAAACAAAAAAAAAAAAAACTAAAAGGTGAATATGAGGATGTGGAGGAGAGACACCAAAAAACTGCCGGCTCCTTGTGTAAACTCACAGGACGGGACGGATATTGTGCCCTCCGGCCCCCAGTACCTAGATATTAAATACATATCTTCACATAGTGAGTTCCCCACCCAGGATGGCCGGGGCGCCGCAGAGACATCTTATGTACATTAACGTCCCTTATTTCACAAGGCCTGAACTCCTGACCCTGTGGAGGCACAAGCACAGCCACCGGGGTGACAGACCGGTTTTATTCCTCCACTGTTGCTGAGCAGGAGGGCAGAGAGCCAGGATGGGAACATTGACTACTCAGGCAAAAGCATGAGACCTATGTACCCAACACACGCTCCCCGCCCCGGCGTGTCACTTCTCACCTGAGACAGCCCCAACCAGGCACTCTGCTTCTCCATGAATACTGCACCTGGAAAGTCTAAGGCAGCAAAACCTGGACCTGAGACCTACAACAATATGGAGGCTTAGTGCTAATGAATAGAAAAGTCCTCAGTCACTGACTGCAAAACAGGTGTCTTGTACATGGTGAAGACTTGAATCAAAAAGCTTTAAGGTAGTGGAGGGGGGAGCAAGAGC